>NC_134483.1:168836500-168946500 GCF_040206685.1 Ascaphus truei
CAGGGATAAGTCCCCTGTTACATACCTCCCCTGTTTGTGGGAAGCACAGGCTTACCACGGCCAAAGCCCATCCTTCCACTCTCATTCGAGATCTTTCTGTGACTTAAATGAGAGTGGATGGAGGGAAAGAACCCTCTGTCCTGCTGGGATTGGAGCCTTTCTCCAGTTTATTTTTAACTCCTCCGGAAGGTGCTTGAGATCAGCACTCCTCAGTCGCTCGAGGAGGACTTTTTCCAAGTACAGTCTTTTTTCTACATGCGTGGTCATGAGATTTCCCTCGCGTCGGGTGCTTGTCTTATTGTAGGCAGACTGTATAGCAGCAGTTGCAGAGCATTTAAAAACAGCCCTTTGAGTTTTCTGCTCTTGAAGCTGTCTCTCTGCCCTTTTCCCACTCAATGGGGTTGCTAGTTCAGCCTCTTTGAGATTAAGTTGCAATTCCACACCCACTTCCAGAGAATGTCCCATCTTTTCAGCTTCATCAGCTAAGGATTCTTCTGGTTTTGATTCAGCACGTGTACCTTCTTTTGTTGCCTGTTGAGTATTTGAAGGTTTTGCTAGTGCTTGTTTAGGTGGTTCAAATTTTGCAACCTTGTCTTTCAGACGAGCGGTATTCCCAGCTCTCACTGTACCCTTGTCTTCATGAGTTTTTGTGGCCGTGGGATACTGACGCCTAGTCAGAGTCAATACTTGTCCTTGTATGACTGTAATCTCATCCGCGAGAGATCCCTTTTTTTTGAGTGCGTCTTGCAAGTTTCTTCTCAGGGAATTTATCTGTGCACTTTGCTTTCTCTGAGTCTGTATCAGTGTCTCCTTCATATTCTGGAGCTCTGTAATTGTTGTCGTCAAGGTTGCCGCTGTGTCTGTTTTCTCCTTGGTGTGCTGACTCAAGGGAATGGAACAGTCTCTCTGTCTCTCCAGCTCTTGCTCCAGTTTCTGAGCCTTCTCACGCTCCCTCTCATACAGTCACCTGGTATCAAAACTCCGCCTCCAATGATGCTCTGGTGACATGCAGCATGGCCTTTAGCTCCTCATACTGCTCTGTGGGGACGTACTGGGTATTCAGATGTTCCTGCAGCGCTTGTACCTCTTTAGCAGCCTGCAGCTTTTCTTCCTGCAGCATTTGCTGCTTCTCCTCAGCATACTGGAGGTGCGTACGCGGACCTTGCAGTTGGTTCTGCAGTCGGTGCTCCGCTTCAAACTTTTCCTTGACTTCGTCTGTCAACTGAAATTTTTCTTCTTTCAGTTTTAAGTTTTCTCTTTGTAATCTTGAATTTTCTCCTTTTTCAGTCTCTGTATTATTCAGGGCCTCTTTGCAGTACTCCTTCCATTTACGCACATCTGCTTTGAGAATGACAATCTCCTGGCGTGAGACTTCCTTCTCTAGGTTGAGGGTCTGAAGCTCCTTCTGAGAGACTTTGAGATCTGTATCAAGATTGACAATTTTCTTAAGCAATGTCCAGCTCCTCAGTGAGACTGTGTAGTTCCTTTCTGGAAACTTCCAGGTCTGTGCGGCAGCTGTTGGTCTCATGATGTGAGGCATCCAGTGCTCTGCAGAGTGTCTGAACCTCTTTCTGAGATACGTCCACCTCTATCCGGGCACTGTTGACCTCCTGTTGTGAGGCATTCAGCTCTATGCGAAGAGTGTGAACCTCTTGCTGGAAGACTGTCATCTGCTTCAGTGCCTCCTCATACTTCCACTTTTGCGTAGCCACCATTTTATCAGATTGGCTCTGCTTTTCATCCATGGCGGAAATAGTAGCATTTGCAGTATCTAGCTCAGTCTTGAGATCGTCCAATCCTGTCCTGGCTAAAGAGTACATTGCGAGCACATATTCCTGTAGCTTCACGTTATTTTTCTGTAGCTCTGTGAAACCATCTTCCTTTTGTTTCAATTGTTCACAGAGCATATCACAGTCATGCCTGGCATTTTTCAGGGCATCTTCAGGGCTGGTCAAGGGATCGTCACTCACTGGTTCCGGCTCCACTTCCCTGGGATGGTTGGTTGAGGGTTCCTCACTGTTGGCACCGGACAGACACTTCTTTGGGGTACACGACTTCTGCCTTGGGCCCTCTGGATATTCGGTTAACCGCAGGATGAATTCTCAATTTTCTCTAGGCTGCAGGGCAACTCGGCCCCCCTTTTCCTCCACAGGATCTGCGGACGTGTCTGTTCCTTCCACGGTAAGTGAAGAACCACTTTTCTTTTTCCGCTTTTTTGTTTTGGATGACTCCGTCCCATCCGGAATAGTGGGGTCTCCTTCTTTATTTGATACTTTAGCAGCTTTATTATATACGCCAGGCTTTTCTTGCAGTTGCTTTAGCTGACAGAAATATTGGTGATCTGCTGCTCCCGCTCTTTCTCTTGTCGACCATATTCGTCATCATAGAGGGCGGTCTTTTCTGTTCGTGCCGTGCTCAGGCACCCCCACCATTCTTGGGGTGTTTTGTGGATGTGACTCGGTTCGGGTTCCCCATAAGAGATGTCTTCCTCTTTATTGGACTGGAAAGGCCACTCTTCTGTGGGGTAGGTTTCATTACAGGAACGCTGCATCTTGTCCTCCATTTTTAGGCTATCAGGTGTAATTTTCTTCCTGACCTCAGGAGGCGCTATTGCAGCTGTTGCCATTGTATTTGCTAGAACCCCCAATTGTGGTAGTCCTACAGGTGGGCATATTTTGCTTGTAGAGGTCGTAGCTCTCACAGGCATCTCTGTAGAATTTGTCTTTCTTGGATAAGTTTTACAATATCAGCAGTACTGTGCATGCATTTTCTCTCATCAGGTACTGCACCGACACACTTTATTCGAGCAAATACCCAGTATGTACCTGGCAGATACCTGGAATGCGCCGCTCCTCACCTCTGACAAGCCCCGTTGCGTTTGCCTTCCCAGCCTGGGTTCATGCCTGGCTGACGGGCGGCTGATCTCTTAAATGATAATGATTAGGATTTAATAGGCTGCAATGCTTCGCGTGTCTACCAGATGGCATAAATTCATGAATTGTAATGCAGTATATATATATATACTGTGCAGTATTGCAGCCAGCGGGAATAAAATGCTTCAATCCCTGCCTGGAAAATACCTCAATGCACTCGGGCAGAAAACAGTCACAAACCTCAATACACCCGGGTATACCCGAATTCGTGGGACTAGCCGAGCTCGAATAAAGTGTGTCGCCAGTGTATACAAGATGTGCAATTGCTAGGTAAAAAAGTCTATTTGCTTTACACCATTTACTTGCTAGGTAAATCTCTCATTAGGTATGCTGAATGTGTAGTTGCTTGGTAAAAACTTCTGTTTGCTTTACACCATTTACTTGCTATGTCAAATCTCTCTGCTTCCCCTATAGGGCAATTTTACACTCAGCATTTGTTTGCTAAAAATTCCCCTGCTTCAGCACAGTCTTGTATCAATTTTCACACTTTTCTGCATATACTCCATTCACAGCTGGTAGCCCTATGTGGTGTGGCAACCTTTATTTGCAAAATCAGTACCGCTCGTGGGTCACCATCTGTATTCACTGCTTCAGCGAAACTTTTGAAAACAACAAACACCTATCCCTTTTTAAGGGCTGACTCACTTCTTGAACCCTGACTATGGCTGGAAAGCAAAACCCCTATTTCAATGACCATATTACACTTTGTGATAGGCAAAAAAGGTTTAGCTGCTTCAGCAGTCTCTCTCCTCTTGGGATTGGGGAAAAGAGTCCATCTGTGGTTTTGTAAGTTTCAGTGCAGTGTAAGTTTCAGTGGTGTGTATCACTTTAACTCTGATCTCTGCTGCATGAAATTTATTTATTTATTTTAAGTTGCTCAGGCTGTTTGTAGGCAAAAAGC
The DNA here is from genome assembly GCF_040206685.1 of Ascaphus truei. Classification (NCBI taxonomy): domain Eukaryota; kingdom Metazoa; phylum Chordata; class Amphibia; order Anura; family Ascaphidae; genus Ascaphus; species Ascaphus truei. The sequence continues at coordinate 168,840,335 of NC_134483.1, forward strand.
ATAAAAAATTTTTTTACATAAAAAATCTCCTGTCCATTTTAACTTCAAAGACACCTCTCGTCCCACTTCGGACACCATATGTGGGCGGACGCTCACAGAGGTATACAAGGGAGACTTGTTATTGTGAAATTAAATAAGGCTTTTTATTGCGCCTGTTTCCTTAACATCAGGAAACCATCCAAACAAGGGGTAAACAAAGCTTCTATTCACTAGAAGCAATGTAATAAGGTTTAATTAATTAATTCTGAGCTACTCTCCTTTTCTGCTGCTGCTGCTGCTGCTGCTGTTGCTGTTGCTCTGTCAGTTCTGTGGGGAAGATCATGTGACCAGGCAATGACTGATACATTTGTGCTCATGCACGTGCACGGCTGTGGAGGGGGCAGGACTCACAAAGGGGTGTGCCAGAGCCTGTTACAGAAAAGGAAAGGGTTGTGCCTTTCTAAAGGGTTGCTATATGTTGGCAGACACTCATGGAGGTATACAAGGGAGACTCGTCATTGTGAAATTAAATAAGGCTTTTTATTGCGCCTGTTTCCTTAACATCAGGAAACCATCCAAACAAGGGGTAAACAAAGCTTCTATTCACTTGGGAGTATTTCTAGTGAAATACTATGCAGTTCACAACTCCCTTAGATAAGCATGTCTCCCAGCCCCGAAACATATAGCATAAAATAAGCAGATATAAGAAGTCTCTTTAAGAATGAACGTCTTATCTGTTCCTTGTGGTTTGGAGGGAAAATCTTTTCTCCCTGGTTCAGCTCCCTTCCCTCAGGGTGTTTCAGCATTCAGGTTTAGAAGTTTTCCCTGTCAGCTCCAGAGATCTGTGTTCTCTTGGTCAGTCTCTCCTGTGAGACTCAAGAACCTCTGCTCTGTCTCCAAAGTTCAGCTCACACGTGAGCTAAGGAGTCACTTCCTGTCTCAATGGCAGGCTTTTTCTACCACCTGTAATCAGGCAGGTGGTGTTAGTTAATTTGCTACCCGCAGTTAACCAGCACACTGCTGGATTAGAGGCACATTTGTGAACAGGGATAAGTCCCCTGTTACACTATAGAAACAAAAATGTTTGTTACATTAGAATACATTAAAAATTGTCTTTCAAAGTTGTTTAAAAAAAGAAAGAAAATGCTACAAGTATTTTCTCACAGTACAGAACTGATTTATTAAAAAAAAAACACACGTGCAGGATATTGACTGAACTGCAGCTTTAAATCATAATAAAACATAGGAAATAAAGATGTATTCCCTTTAGGGAAAGCTAACTACACCATAGCTTTCACCCTAACTAACTGCATGCTCAGCTAAGCTGGTTCCCAAGCCAAAACATGCCCTGGCATATGGAACAAGGTAACACAGTCTCTGCACAGAACAATAAAGTGTTTTTTCTTATCTGTCAGTCCCTGTCTTTATCCTGGGTCTGATTCCCAGCTGGACCCCGCAGGCCTGCTTCTTTCAGCTCTAAGGTCCATTAAAGCCAGACTCTCCCCGGCTGGGAGAACTTATGTGTGCATAAGTGTGCATCAAGACATCATATTTTCCTCATGTCAGCCCAGTTGTGGGATAGGGAAATCTCTGCAGTCCTCTTTCTCCTTATGTCAGCCCAAATGTGAGCTAAGGAATCTGCCCCCTGTTTCTCACATCAGGTTTTTCCAAGAGTACTAATCAGCCAGGTGGAGTCTGGTTGATTGCCTGTGTGGTGTGCAATTAACCCGCACACTGCGTAATTCAGGCAGTTTCTCTCAAACAGTGATAAGTCCCTGTTACAAGGTCACTTTCCCAGTAGCACTCCAGTTGACACATTTATATATACAAATATAATACTGTGGGAATAGGTTTTTGAACTTGCTAAGATTGTGTATTTCTACTGTAATTATAAAGTCTTCTTTACTGTTGAGGCCTGACGTGGGGGAAATTTCTAAAATTCAACAAAGTGCATCATATTTTTTTTATTCCTTTTTAAATAAATGAAACAAGTTACTTACATTTGTTTCAGATGCAGGAGGAATGATTCTATTTTTCTTGGTTATGTGTCAACATCTCCACAACGTATCTCAGGAACTTTATTGATGATGCAACAACAGATAACATTTCTGGGAGCATACCAACATACAAAATGTCTCTCTCTCTCTCTCTCTCTCTCTCTCTCTCTCTCTCTCTCTCTCTCTCTCTCTCTCTCTCTCTCTCTCTCTCTCTCTCTCTCTCTCTCTCTCTCTCTCTCTCTCTCTCTCTCTCTCTCTCTCTCTCTCTCTGTCTCTGTCTCTGTCTCTGTCTCTGTCTCTGTCTCTGTCTCTGTCTCTGTCTCTGTCTCTCTCTCTCTCTCTCTCTCTCTGTCTCTGTCTCTGTCTCTGTCTCTCTCTCTCTCTCTCTCTCTCTGTCTCTGTCTCTGTCTCTCTCTCTCTCTCTCTCTCTCTCTGTCTCTCTCTCTCCTTCCCTTTACTGTATGTATTGGTTTTTTTTATAGCCTAAGAATTGGGCCTGAACAAAAGAATCACTGTACGCTGCCAGCCACGACATGTCCCTATGCTGCCAGCAAGTATTCGGTGCCAGGATAACACATGAACCAGAACACTAATAATCACAATCACTCCAGGAAAATGAAACACAAACATTTTGAAACAGTTATGATTTTCTTTTCAGCTATAAATCATGCTGAGATATGGTGGTTTTATCTCACCATAACCATTATTTAATTATATGCACTTTTTGTTTTACAGAAATAAATCAAATTGATCAATTGCCACATTACATATCTGAATTGTGCTAACACATCTTGAATGGAAAACGAGAAAGACATTCACATTGCTGCTTTGTGAGGAGTTGTGTTAATGAAATAAGTGAAAAAAAAAAAGCGGTCTTTAGTCACAAAATCAGAGAAAATTTGTTTTTGTATAAACTCCCCAAACACCTGTCTGTTTATCATACTTAATGCATATAATTTTATCAGTTATTCAACTTCCCCTGCATAGCAATGCCACGTATTCATTATTCCTCTTGACTATTTGCACAAGCACTAATTAATATTCAAATATAGTTATTATATAGAAACTTGTGAAGGTTGTCATGCAAAGCTATCAAATGTCTGAAAAACTCAATGTGATAACACAAGTCATTAGTAGATTAGAGATACAGTGTGGAGCTGTCTTAAGAATCCAATCTATGATGCCTAAAAAAAGAAAATGTTGGTGATTTTAACCAGTTTATTTCTATTGTCTGTCATTGTCTTTAATGCATTTCTGCTTTTCTACAGATATGTGCAAACTGGACTACCGCAGGCAAACAAGGATATTTGATACCTTTCAACACCATTCATAATCAAATTCATTTTTTCAAAAGAACATCCCAAAGAAATACATAAACATTACTGTGAAGATTTCAGAAACACATAGTTGGTGCATACAGTATATTTGGGTTTAATATCACTATTCACACAAGCCTAAAGTATATGCTTTAACTTAGTTACATTTGTGACATGTTAGTACCACATTCCATTGAGATTCAGTTTCACACTTGCTATTACTGTTGAATAGTAGCCCTTTCTTATAGCCTCCAAAAGGAAAATACGTTAAGCAACTATGTATAACGTAGTTCACCAGACTCTTTTGAATGTCATCATTTGTTTTTCTGAGATCTGTCACATTTGTCTGTGTGTGTGTTTAGCAAATTCTTGTCTGTAAGTAAGAGAGAGTTTCCTCCATTAAGGGGTTGGTCTTGTATTTTATAGAATATGATCCATAATCATGGTTGGTTACTGAAAATGTGTACATACAGTACAGATATTTCAGTTTATGATGGTAGAAAAAAAGGAAGACATTTCTTAATTTGACCTATCCTGATACCGTAAGGTGTGCTTAGGCGCCGAAGGGGTCTAATTGCAGAGCACTGCTTTATTAAACATGCCCCAAAATGTCAACAATCTAACAAAAAAGGTCTTCTCTGTGCTCTACATTGTAGGGTTTTAGCAGGAAGTTTGATTTAGCTATAGTAGGTTGGGCTCAGGTGGAGAGAGATTTTGTACTGTATGTTTTGGTTTGTGGTATGTAAAAACTAGAGAACCGGCTGACGTGTGAGTCACTCCAGGAACAGGTCGGAGAAGCAGATACCACACACATACACTCTTGGGTTGTGTTTGACAAAAACATTTGGATGATGCTTGTTGGTGAGCAGGCTGCACCCAGGGTGTTTTTTTTTTTAACTTGTTGAACCTTTACGTATTTGTTTTGGTTTTGTTAAATGTGTAACAACAGTTGATGAGCACGTGGTTACACTGCTGTAAATGCCTTTTCTGTCATTTGTTCTATTATAACCAACCAAGACTGGAGTTGTGCGAAACTATTCAAAATCAATTGGGAAATTGTAAGCGCTTTCCCCTTTAATTTTGATTCCCTGCAAAAAATGTGCCATACCTCAAAACCTTAATAATCTCTCCAAATTAATAAGTACTCAGGGGAATTTCACCAGACAGTGAGTGAAACATGGTGTGTGAGCCCTATTTATAGTCTTAACATTGAGCAAATCTAGCGGTTTTAGAGAATTTAGCAAATTAGCATATTAAATGACATTGCAACACAAAATTATTTTGATTCCTGGCGAATTGCTTGCGAAATTTGACCCAGCCTTGACTTTTTATGGGGACTCAAAATGAGCCAATTTTCATTGCTCGTGATCTCATACAAAAGCTTTGCACATCTCTAATGAAGACTTCGGAACTTAAATGTTTGCAGCCAAAAGGTATCCCAACTTACATCAAATCAGCTTTTCTCCAGGATCCATATGGCTACTATACAGTAGCTTTGACATTTCACAAACGGTCAGAGGATTTTCATTTTCGAACTCAAAGGATTGCCCAGTTTGTTTGTTTTAAAAAAAAAAACAAAGAATCTCTCGGGTTTTGGCTCGAATATCGCTCTGATTGAAAAATGATTTCCAAGGTTGAACTCAAAAGAACTTACAAGTTTGTGAAGTTCATATTTTTCTTATACTGTATATAAACTACAATATGTCTGTTTGAATATATACAGGGATTGTATATGTGTAATGTGTGTGTGTGTGTGTGTGTGTGTGTGTGTGTGTATGTATATATATATATATATATATATATATATATATACAATCCCTGTATATACACACAGGTGATCTCTCTCTCTCTCTCTCTCTCTCTCTCTCTCTCTCTCTCTCTCTCTCTCTTCTCTCCTCTCTCCTCTCTCCTCTCTCCTCTCTCCTCTCTCCTCTCTCCTCTCTCCTCTCTCCTCTCTCCTCTCTCCTCTCTCCTCTCTCCTCTCTCCTCTCTCTTCTCTCCTCTCTCCTCTCTCACTCTTTCTCTCTTTTCTTTCTCTCTTCTCTTTCTCTCTCTTCTCTCTCACTCTTCTCCCTCTCCTCTCTCGCTTCTCTGCCCCCTCTCTCTCTCTTCTCTTCTCTCTATTCTCTCTTTCCTCTCTCTTCTCTTCTCTCTTTTCTCTCCTTTCTCTCTTCTTCTCTCTTTTCTCTCTTCTTCTCTCTTCCTCTCTTTTCTCTCTCTTCTCTCTTCTTCTCTATCTCTCTCTCCTCTTCTCTTCTCTCTATTCTCTCCTTTCTCAATTTTCTCTCTCTCTTCTCTCTCTTCTCTCTGCTCTCTTCTCTCTGTCTTCTCTCGTCTCTTCTATCTCTCTTCTCTCTTCTCTCTCTTCTCTCACCCTTTCTCTCTTCTTTTTCTCTCTTCTCTCTCTTCTCTCTCTTCTCTCTCTTCTCTCTGCTATCTTCTCTCTCTTTTTTCTCTCTCCTCTCTCTTCTCTTTCTCTCTCTCTTCACTCTTCTCTCCTCTCTCCTCTTTCTCTCTATTCTCTCTCTCTTCACTCTCTTCTCTTCTCTCCTTTCTCTCTTTTCTCTCTCTCTTCTCGCTCTCTTCTCTCATTTCTCCCTTCTCTCTCTCTCTTCTCTCACTCTCTTCTCTCACTCTCTCTCTTCTCTGTCTTCTCTTTCTCTCTCTTCTCTCCTTTCTCTCTTCTCTCTCTCTTCTCTCTCTGTCTTCTCTCTCTCTTTCTTTTTTTCTCTCTATTCTCTCTTTTCTCACTTTTCTCTCTCTCTTCTCTCTCCTCTCTCCTCTCTCACTCTTTCTCTCTCTTCTCTCACTCTTTCTCTCTCTTCTCCTCTCTCTCCCCTCGCTTCTTTCTTCTCCTCTCTCTCCCCTCTCTTCTCTCTTCTCCCCTCTCTCCCCTCTCTCCCCTCTCTCTCTTCTCTCTCTTTCTCTCTCTTTCTCTCTTCTCTCTCTCTTCTCTTCTCTCTTCTCTCTCTCTCCATTCTGTGGCTAACGCAATGCTTTTATTTGTGCGAGCTTTCGAGATACAGGGATTTCTTCTTCGGGCGATGTTACAAATATATATAGTGAAGTGGGGGATGACAGGAAATGCAGTGGGTATTTGGGGGTGATGTGCAGGTGTTTAGGGGGAAATGCTTGAGGGACCTGGTGTAAAATTCTGGGGATTAATAGGGTTTATGTGCAACTCATCAAGGGGGATGTGTAAAGGATGATGGATTATATGGGGTGATCGAGAATGATAGAAAGTGCACGGTATCCCAGGGTTCAGGTGTAGAGGATGCCGGATGAAGTGTTTGTATGGGATCATGGAGGGGATGTGTAGTGGGTGTTAGGGGATATGTAGGATGGAACAAAGAACATAGGGAGTGGGGATTGGGAATTGCCAAGATTGCCTGTATAGGGGCATACTGTAACTTGCCAGCATGTGTCAGTCTTGGAGGGGAGAGCAGATATGGATGTGAGACTGCTAGGGAAGAGGAGCTAGTATTGGAGAGAAGAGAGTGATTTTCCCGGAGTGGAGCTAGGAGAAAATGCAGGCAGGTTATTTCTCCTAGCCTAAATTTAAAACAAGGTTCTGTCTGTATTTTGCCTCAGGTTCAGGTACCAGAGACCAAGCCATGGTTTGAATCACTCCCCATGGAGGTGTCTTACTGCTACAGTATTTTGTTGGGTTGCAACAGATTATTTTGTGTCATCATTTGCTTTGGGCTGTATCATTTGGGAGTGGAGGCTGCTATTAACAAGATAAACAGCTGGCTTCAAGAGGTGTAAATTAGCATTCCTGTGTAATGACACCTTCCTTTTGCATCTTGTCATTTCCATGTCACGTTTCAAAACAATATGTTTATAATGGGTGCCATTGTCACTAATACATTAAAGTGTGTATGTATGTATGTATGTATGTATGTATGTATGTACAGTATGTGTATATATATATATATATATATATATGTGTATATGTATAGAACAGTTGGCACTCTTTAGGTGCTGATAGGCTGTAGGTGCTTGCCCCATATGGATAATATAGACATACGTTACCGTTCCAAGGTCTGGTAAAGCAAGAGACAGCACTCAATTGTAGAAAACTTCCCAAAGTGTATTGGTGAAATTAGTGGTACATCAAGAAACCCAACGTTTCGGTCCTCCAAAATGGGACCTTCCTCAGGGGGATACATATATATATATATATATATATATATATTGTAAAACATACAGGACACCTACAAGCTCATATTGAACCCCCAAAATAACCACAACATATATATAAGCATAAAAGTGTCACAGAGGAGTGCTACTGAGCATGGCAATATATATTTAAAACCAGAGACAGAACATGAAACACAGACAGAGCTCAGTGCACAACCAGTGAAACTTATACACGGTACAGTGCCTAAATATATATGTATAGAAATCTTTTTAATAAAATGGTCTTTTAGTTTAACATTTTGGCCAAAGTGTTGTATGCCCTTGAGCCACTACATGGCAGACCACATCTCGAGGTTACCTAACACTAATATAAATTCTTAATAACCTGTGAATTACCAGGAAGAATGATTTATAATTAATCTGTCAAAATTAGTTGCATAGTTATAAGTCTGATTGAAGCTCTTATTAACCTGTACATTACCAGGAAAAGCACTCTGTATTAGATTTGTCACAATCAAACTGCAAGCAAGTAAGTTCCCCTGAGAGTGGGAGATGCAATGGAGTGTCTCTGTCTCTGGTTTAAAAAAAAAATATATATATATATATATATATATATATATATATATATATATATATATACTTTAATAGATATACTTTTATATCTATTGAACTCCTTCTTTTTTGGTCTATTCCATTCCCGTGGCATACAAAATTCCATTCTTATGAATACTATGATAGCAATTTGAAGAGCGCAATTACTGAAGATTTTTAAGTATCTTCCTCCCCCTCAGGAAATGTGACTTGAAATGTGCTTGTACAGATGAACACATCGAAAAATCAATATTAGAAAATTCCAGTAATGTAACATTCTTTTCTTTGTGGTAATTGATAACTGGTAATAATAACTTAGTAATACTAAGTAACATACATTAATGTATATTCAGAAATATGCTACAATTCATGATACAGGTGGGTTTGTGGCTTGAGAGTCTCCCGGGCCTATAAACATTTTAAAACTTAATATGTTCTTACATGCTCCCCCTTCCATGAGTATTCTAAGTACTCAAATATTGGTCTTTTACTGCCCGCCAAGTTTCTATCAGGCAGGTTGATTCCATTTTCCAACTTATTGTAAATCATAGGTCTGCTGATGTTTAAAGCAGTAATCCTTTGATCACGTATCCACATCTCCTAGTGTACAACTCTCGGTAAGTTGAATTGGGTATGAGACAATGTTGTGAAATCCGTGATTGTAGTGCTAGCACTAGAGAGTACCACTACTTTCTGTTTAATGCAAACTTGATGTTAATATAAAATGTCCCTCTCTATTATGTTTTTAGAGTAGAAATATTGTACAATCCTTTCTAAAAAGATATCAAAAAGACTTTGTCCTGGAGGCAAATATAAATGAATTCATTCTGTCATCAATAGCAAAGTAGATTCTTTAACAACTTTGTTCCACTTTTTAAATGTTTTGCTATATGTTGTCTTAATAATTTATTCCTTAGTGTGAGGATACTTTTCCTGTGATTTCTCTATTCTGGAAGAAATTCAATTGAGGCCCTGTGAAAGTTCCTTTAAGATATTCTCTGTCCTGTACTCTGTTTTGACCTACCAGAGGCTCTGGCTTCTCACAGAGGGTCAAATAAACTGTGATAGTTCTGATCGCGGCATTGTCAGATGGAAACAACTATTGACTTTAATGGGAAATTCCATGCAATAGTCCCCCGATGGGCACTATCGCAGTTTAATGAATAACCCTTTTAGGGGTAAATCCACAGAAATCCGTTATATATTTATAGATCCGCTAAATTGGGGTAATGTGACGATAAGTCGGAACGGATATACACAAAGGTGATTTCCGTTACAATGTCCTGACGTTACCCTGAAAAATATCGGATCGCTAACTTTTAGCGGACGTCTGACTTACTCATATGCTAATCATATGCTAATGAGCCATTTACCTAACAACACAGGTCTTCAAACCTCTGTTCATGTTAGTGCATGGAAATAATGCTAAGATAATAAGGTCACATCAAAACCTGTCGTTATTCACATTTAAACCATGATTATCGTAGCAGTATTTTATGGAATAGTCTACAAGGGAAAAAAGCATGTCTTACGTTTTACCCACAAGATTTTACTGAGTGTAGAACTTAACCATTTAATTACATGAGTCTTACAATGATATTGACCATTGTACCCTTGCCATTTCATTCCTCACCCAACCACATAAACATCTTAGTTGGGTACAAATGGCCACAGCGTTTTATTAATCAAATTAAAAATATCACTTGTGAGCACATTCACATGTCTCAGACAGGTCTGCAAACCTGTTTTTCGCCATTATCTCCTAGCATACAGTGCTTCCACTGCAGCAAGGGATTCTGGGAAATGACATGCAACTGAGTACATAGTGTCACCTTTTACTTTAAATCCATTTTGACATGGACCCCTATAAGCTTATGCGTGCTGAATTACACAGCCTTTAAGTACAGCCTGTGTGAAGTGCATAGCCAATAAACCTATAAACAGACAGCTGTTTCAAACTTTTGGGTTTCATCAGCATGAGGCTGGCTAGCAATAATTCCTGGATCTGGTCCTTCAGCGGAACTATCATTCCATGGCCACCACCGTGACATGACCCATTGGGAACTCATGGTTCGCAACAACTGGGGTCAGACTTCGGAACACACCCATCCCACCTGGACCTGAGCCAAGGCGCCTCCTGTTGGACCCCTCACCATTTATAGATTTCCCCACCTGGGAGAATTGACCAGACCCCATCTCCAAAGAATAGGCATTTTGAACCCTGAAACTTGCCTTGCCACCACCAACCAAAACACCGCCTACCTCGGAGAGGTGAACTCCATCCCTTTTTAGAAAATCCTGGCAACTCTACTTCCACCACAGCCTTCCTATTCCTCGCCCCCCTCCAAACCAACCAATCTCAGACCACACCAATAATGTTACCGGTAATGCTACCTATAACTGGGCTACATCCCAATGGATTGCATTAATTAAATCACTTGATTTCATCTGAGCCAGATCGTTCCGCTCCCCCCCAATGCAGCATGATCACAACTGGGTCTTGCCTTTTTCTACCCTTTTGGCGGAATGCTGGGAGTGCTCTACCCAATTTAAGCCCAGCTGTCCTATCCATTGGATTTACCATATACAGTATCCCCCTTTATATCCAAATACCTCCTATAATGCGGCTGCTCCGCTATCTTCTCAGCCCAGTGGATATATGAATCCAACAGATCCATGCACAAATCGACTGGCCTCCTAAAATAACAAAATGTTATTTTTTAAATTTTATTTATTTAACCCTTCTAAACAATCAGTTGTAACCTTATATAGCTCTTAAAGCAATTGGACTCCAATCTCCCAATACCCTGTATCATCTTCTGCTCCAGCCCCAACCGGGCTGCCAATCCGAAAAGAGTGGGAGCTAAAAGTCTTTGGGTCCAAACCCGCCATGCTCAGGCACTTTCTGAAAACAAATTTGGCCAATGGTTCACCTCCCTCATGCACCAGTAACAAAGCTCTCCCCTGCGTCGGGCTGCTAGGTACCAGCCACCAGTCTCACTGGACACAATGTGTTCCCTTCCACCCTTTCCAACATCACCCAAGCACCTTCACCTCTCTTGCCAATTTTGTTTTAAATTAGGAAATGCTGCTTCTCTTCCCTCAACCAAACATCCTTCATGGCCCAACCCACAGGTCTGCTTTTTGCCCAGTTCCCCGACCCTAATGATCCCTAAAAAAAGGCTAGATGCAAAGGCCACCCTAATGAGCTTCCCTTCAAACTCTGAGAAGCAAACTCTACCTGTTGCCTCCAACATAACCCTTAGAATATATGGAGAGAAAGGAATCCTTAAATCCATCTTCTGTGTTCTCCTCCTCCAACCCTTCACTAATCTTCTAACCAACATATGGTTGGTGTGATCCTTCCAGACTAACAAACCCATAAAAATTGATATTCTGGACAGCTGTTGTTCTACCGGACTGGCTCATGCATGTTCCCCAAATTTGGCTAAAAGAAGCCCACCGTTATCTGAAAACAGCCCGGCTCAGACTCAATCCCCCCTTTCTCCGTAAATGGAATCCACCCCCCCCACCTGAAAACCCATCTCGCAATAGCTTCACCACCATTTTGTCAGGATAGGAATCAAGTCAGTAGGTCATCTCGCATACCCTCATTTGTATTAACCCCCTTTTGTGCCAACTCCTTGCCTGCATTGCTCCCTTTGCTACCTTCCTGAAGCATTTTGTAGAGGTGTGTCCCTCACCTCCACAACATGAGCACTCAAGCTTTAAGCAGCATGATATTCCCCGCCCACACTCCCCTTCATTGAAGGACCAGCAAACTCCCTGCTTACTTGCAGTGCCTGTCCACACTCTTCTTTTATTCGCTGATTATCTTAATAATAATGATTTAAATTTGCACTTCACTTATCACTATGATTTCACCATGTAAATTACCCAGACTTACACTTATTTATTGATATGTTTATGAATATTAGCACGGACGTTTATCGCAAAATCAATTCACGCAATACTTTCTTACGTGCTGACAGCTGCCACCCCAAGTCCCTACTAAATGGTATACCAAAGGGTCAACTGATCCGTCTAAAAAGAATATGTACCAATCCAGAGGATTTTCTGAACCAATCGATGGATCTTATGAACCGCTTTGAGGCAAGGGGTTACTCACGTCTGGATTTAAATAATACATTTGAGGAGGTTAACAAAATGGATAAATCAAGCTTACTACAGAGCAAAAAAAGACATAACTCTTTCTCACAATCTCCAATATTTATTACACAATACACTAAACAAGCAAATCAAATTAAAAGTATTGTGAAAAAACATTGGGCCGTATTAGCCGCCGATCCTGTTTTACAGCATGTCTTTAATGAGGGTCCCAAATTTGTGTTCAAAAGAGCAAGAACAATTTCTAACTATGTTTCACCCAGTTTGTTTACTACTAAGAAATTGGTTTCTAATTTACCAAAAGGATGCTTCAAATGTCTGAAATGTAAATCTTGCAAGTATATGCTAACCAAATCAGATTTTTCCTCTACCAGTACAGGGATTAGTTACAAAATCAAATCTTTTATCAATTGTAATACCACATACGTAATTTATTTACTTAATGCGGGTGTGGTAAACAATATATAGGCCGAACAATTAGATCTCTGAAAGTTCGTATACTCGAACATTTACGCCTAATAATAAAAAAAAGATGTTAACCACCCTGTCTCATTACATTTTACTAACTGCAGTATGGGTAATGTCAATAACTTTTCATATATAGGTTTAGAGCATATACCATGTCCCATTAGAGGTGGTGATAGAAATGGCATTTTAGACAGGAGGGAGCTCTTTTGGATTTTTACTTTGAAGACACGTATCCCAAATGGTCTTAATTCAGATTGGGACCTTGGGCCTTTCCTGCTCTGAATTACTTATTTAATTTTTTGTCATTTCTTTTTGTCATTTCTTCCTCCAATAACTCATGGGTACAAATTATATGTCTCTACAAACTACAATTGTCTATTTTGAGCATGTTTATATATATAGTACTTCCTCTATGAAATTTATAAAAATGAACAAAGAAAGATTGTATTTATGCCAAATTAAGTTGAATAGTGAATATTTATATACATATTTGTTTCTATTCTATTTTTCATAGAGCTTATGTCAGATACGGTTATAGGGATTGTCCTCTATTTTGCTGAAAAACTATCAATACTTATTCATTTTTTATAAAGATGTTATTATTATCACTTTTTCAAATATATTATGAATATTTAGAATGGTTGTGGATGGTATCGGTCTTAACTGGGAAAGCTTTTATTGTATGGGGAGAGGCAATTACCTACACTGAATGAGTAAGTTAACACCTTATTTTAATTTTCTGTTCTTATTGCGCTCTTATCTTTTCATGTCTATTGCCCCACATTTTTATCTGCATAGATATATGTGAGTTTTCTCAGTTTGACAAATGCCATCCACACTGAACTCCATAATGTGGATCTCTAGCAGGTATATAATTTGCTTAACCTATGAACTAGGCATTTATCTATTTTCACTCATGAGATTAGTTATTCTACTGTTCATTCTTTGTTTTTAAATCAAGTTTTTAATGTTTATTGATCGTTTTTCATTCGTTTTTGGAGTGTTTGTTTTTTTCTTTTTTTTTCTGTTTAAATAAAGTTTGTTCTATTGTTCCGGCTCCAGCGCGCTGACGTCACACGTCATGCGTCACTCCTTTCCAAAACAGGAAGTGGCGGCAGATTGGTCACGACAGCGCGAGGATCAGGTATTTAAATACACTCCATTAAGCATTTTCATTCACCTTGATAAAGGGCTATCAGCCCGAAACGCGTAGGTGTCCTGTACTTTTGTTCTTTTTGATCCATTAAATATTTTATTGTGGGAACGCAACTCTGTGTTTATTTAAAGCTAACAGCGGAACCAGTGCTTCGTTTTTTTCTTCATCGTATCTTATAATGCTCATAGAATATTCACAAGCCTTTGTCTTGGCAAACGTTGCATGGAATATTATTAGAATATATTTAAAGGGGCAGTGCCACGTGGCAGGTCACATTTTTTAAATCAACTTATCAGTGTAATTGGCTTTCTTAAAATGATGTAATCAGCCTTAAAGTAAGTTTTACTTATTTGCATCCATTTAGAATTGTATGTGTAGCCATGTCTGGTTTGGCTTCCAGTCTGCCCTCCCTAACATGCTAGCCCTGGTAAGAGCAGGCAGTGATAGGACCAATTATGGGGTTTTCCCACAGAGGCAACTCCTTTGAGTGACAGGGGAGGAGATTGGACAAAGCCTGTGTTCTGCCCAATCATGGGTTCAGACCTTGTACCTTTCTCCCACTTAAAGGGTTGCACCACACAAATGTAGACAGTGTCTCTACCATTGAGAGAGACAGGTATCACGCAGGATTGCATTTGCATTGGCATCCCATGTTCCTCTTCCCCTTGGGGGAAAGTGAGTGATTACCTTTCCCCTGTCCTTGCTAGAGGGGCAGGGAAGAGTAGGGACCGCTTCGGGTGCCCTTGGCCCGGAGTGGAGGTCCAGAGACCATCCAGAAGTTGGAGACCTGCAGTGAACTGTATTGGGCAGTAGCCTGTGATACTGTGTGTAACGGGTTTCCCCCCCCCCCAATCGCAGATTATACTGTGGGTGCGGAGAACATATGGTGTTACCATGGGTGTGGTGCGTTACCTGTTGGCTCACAGGAGGGCTGAGCTTCCGCCACGGGGAACCTGGGGCAATATATACTAGGGGTAACCGCTTACTCGATACAGCGCCTCCACCTGCTATGGCTCCCACCATAGGGGGAGTGGTTCCTCGCAGGACACATACAAATAACCAATACTCACACACAGTGATATATATAATAACTAATACCATTTACTGGGAACAGCATATAACACAATACCATGCAACATATCATGACAGGTGTCCCTCTCTCGAGGGGACACTTAGTACAGCGTCGCGCAGGACGCTTCCCCAACACCAGGTGATCCCACCCAGTGTCCAAAAAATCCCACCCAATGTCCCGCACTCTTGCAGAGAGAGGCAATGGGTGACTACGCAGTCACTATTACACTAAGGGCCCGTTGGTGCACTTATGACCGTATAGTACCTGCCGAGCACTCCGATGCTCGGATCAGCAACACTTCGCAAAGGATCAGTCGTAGGATGATCCCCAACCGGACTCCTTGCACGAGGACCGCCAGGGGCGATCCCACCCTGAAAATAGTCTCTGTGTGGACCCCAACTTGGGTCCGAACCTCTTAGCAGGTACTGCAGCGTCTGCTGTGTCCCTATCTAATCTACCCTACTGTGACAGGATCCCTAACATAGGACCTGTCCCTGTAGCACTACAAACTGGGGGTGAGAACCTATCTGGGACCTAAGGGGTTAATAACCTACTCCGGTCCCCTTACTCTTCCCGGTTCTACTCTACCCCTGCAACTAACCTTCGCAGACCTGACTAACTAATCCTAGCACTCTCAGCACTTGCCGTAACACGCTGCAACCTACTGGATGTGTTCAGCCAACGTGCTACACAACACTGTGTCTGCCTGTCAGACCTCACGGCACTGGCAACCGTGACCCTGACCAGACAGCACACTAAGACTAAGGGCAGCGTCCCTATTCAATTACCCACTAATCTTGTGGGGAGTTGGGGCCTACCTAGGGTGTGGGTACCTATCTGGATGCAGGAGCTGCACTCGCTCCCCGCACCCTTTCTTCCCTCACAGCTCCCTGACTCCAACTCACTTAATTGATAACTATCAGCGCATGCAGCAACGCACTGCAACTTAACATTAAGTCCGCTTTTCCCTTTCTTCCCTTCTGTTCCCCAGCTCCAACTAATGTAAGTGACAGGGTCCCTAACCTGAGGGCTGTCCCTGGCAACACTCACTTTACTGGGGGACTCAGGACTATCTCGGGCCTTGGGGGCTGCTGGCATAGTGCAGGGAGTCACTGACTCCTGCACCCTACCTCCTTCCCCTGGCTGCTCCTGGTCTGGACTGCCTAGCGTGGGCTCAATGCGCGAATTGTATCCACTTGCTTTTAGGAAGCTCCTAAGCCCTATTGGCTCCCTGGAATCACGTGGAGCGCGCAGAGGCTCCTGGGATCTGTAGTCCCTGCTTAGTGCCTCCCCTAATAGGCTAGGGCTTCGCGGGCTTTTCCTACTCTCTTCTGTGCATGCGCGAGCTCCCTGGAGTCCTCCCGGCGCTCCTAGCCCTTGCGCATGCGCAACACACCTCTCACTGGCGGCGCCCTGCTCTGTGAGCCGCCGGGACCGCGGCCACGCGATCGCGTCCCCGGCAACCGGCCTGCACTAGGGAGCAGCGCGCTAATCCCTGTTTTGGCCCTCCACTCGCGCAATGCCTACCTGACTCTCGGGCCCTACCTGCGCAACCACTGCGCAAGCTAAGGGGTAATGGCAGCGCCCTCGCCGCCTGGCTCCGGGATCGCTGGGAGTCCCGTGATGCACGTGCGGCCTTGGCAACCGGCCGCACGCGTCCCCGGCAACCCCCGAGCCGGGACCTGACCGCTCTCACCTCTGTTATCACCGGGCGGGGCCGCCATTGGACTCGGTGGCACCCGCGATCGGACACGAGGTGAGGGGGGTGCTGCTGTGCAGGGGAGACCTGGCTACATGTGTATGCAGAGAACCAATAAACCGGTTCCAGTTATCTATATCTCCTGCCTAGTGTGTGATCTTACTGGGTGGGGAGAGGAGTATGTACTTCTGTGGGAGATTGCCTCCATACATCTGGAGCCAGCAGTAGATGGGGGCACTGTGTACCCAGGAATAGACAATGGTAATGTACCCCAGAAACCTGTCCTGTTCTCCCCATCAACATCGGCGGAGACTTAGATCTACTGTAAGCCAGCAGGTATGCTCCACACACCATGTAATGGAAGAATCACCCAGAGGGTGGGGGAAGCAGCGTTACTTACTGTTTCCCTTTCTCTGGTCCCACTGAATGCACTCATATCAACTACTTATGTTTATCTATTTGACTAATAATGGCTACAATAACTATACAAGCAATGGACAAAACAAAATCAGGAATTTATCTCAGAGGATTAACAAAGTCTTATCACCAAACGACATTAGATAAAGTTTGTAAAGCCCCCCTACATGTTTTGTTTTCTATTGAAAAGTTAAACATTTAAAAAAGATTACAAACACTTATATTTGTTTTTTTTTGGTAAGGTTAAGTCAATCAGCTCCAGTCCATTTAATCTATTAGACATGCCACTGTCCCTAGTTCACTTTCCTCTAGGAGGGATTGGCCCTTTAATACAGTATCAAATGTTACATATAATAAAGGAAAGGGAGCATCCACATGAATGGAAACCTGGTCTTCGTTAGAACTATGGCATTGCAATGTAATCTGTATTTTTATATCTACAGATATACAAATGCTATAATGCTCTCACCATGTGGCTTACTGCAAATTAAAACTTTAATAATTTTAGGAGGTACAATATTCACAAAACACAGATCTGAGTACATTTGTGCAAATACCATGTTGTCCTATTCTGCTGTGTCTTCGTGCAGATTTCTGCCAATATGTGTTGGCTTAGTGTACCTCATAAAGGGCATTACTGTATTTTTCAACAGAAGCTCTGGGAGATTGGCTCATCTCCATGCATTTAAATGTCAATTCATGTCTGAGCAGAAAAAAGAGGTTGCCCTAAATTGTGTTGATAGGGATAAGCTAACTAAACAGGAGTGGGCATCAGTTTTGTGAGAATAGGGTTTTATTTATATCACTAGTAAGCATAGTGCATATTTTTATGTCTGTACAAAAATTCTATGGATGGACCGCACACTATACTGTACTTGTGAAGCACTTTGAGTCCCATTTCGATTAAAGTGCTAGATGAAATAAACTTATTATATTAGGAATGAACAGGATTCTCCTTTCACATAAAATCAAAGACCAGCAGTACAAAGAATGAATACCAAAATATATATTTCCCTTTTATTATCTATTTTTGATACAATGGTATTTATAAAACGAGAGCTAATTTGTGTTATCTAATTATTTATATTACTACGGTAATTCTTTGACAGAACAGCTGATTGAATCTATGCTGAAGCAGAGATATCCTGAAAACCAGACCTGTTGATAACCCTTGAGGACTGGAGTTGACCACCCCTGTACTACGCTCAGCTTACAAATGTAATAAGCAGGACAATTATGGTAAACGGCTAATCATTTAAAAACATATTATTGAAAGTAATAGATGATCTATTCCTGGCAAAGGACTATAATAGAAGAACATACAACTTTGGCCATTTAAACTATTATTGGAGTTTGGTGCATGTCATTGTCACCACATTCTAGAGTATCTTGAATAGTGATCAATTATATCTCTGGTATGTACAATATGTTCCAACATCCTTACAGTTAGCTGACAATTCAGTTCTATTTGAGGGAAATAGGGTGGTTACTTAAAATATTATTTACTTGACCTACGAATGGAACAATCGTGAAGCAGGTGACTCACCCAAGTTCAACCTGCTTTGGTTTATTTAGTGTGTTTGATCTACAGCTGTTTCAGGAATCAAATGTAACTTGAAAGACGAACTGTGACATTGCTCATACAGATGTAACTCCTCTTCTGTTCCGCTGAGCTGCTGAAAAGAAATGTATTTTGCACAGCTGAGCCGAATCCATGCCATAGCTTGTTCACTGGTGTCCTTTCTCTGACCGCAGTTTGCTGCCAGACATTTCAGATGCACTGAAAGTGGATACACACACACACACACACACGCATAATAGGAAATGCAGATATGCACAAACTCACAAAGACATAAAGCAGGGGTACGCAAACGGGGGGGGGGGGATTTTCTAGTGGGGATGCGGCCGTTACAGAGGCCCCACGCTCTTCCCGAATGCATTTAAATTAAGTGCCGGGGAGCGTACGCAAGGTCTCTATAAGTTCCCTTACCTGGTCTGCGGTGGCTTCCAGCAATTCATCTCCATGGTAACGTAGCGTCAAATGACGCAGCGGGGTCACATGACGTTGTGACGTCAGAAGACAACGAACACCAGGTAAGGGGGGCGGGGGGCTTGCAGGGGGGGGGAGAGCAGGCAGGGCGGCGCAGACTGAAAAGTTTGTGCACACCTGACATAAAGAACTAAAAGAGATAGTAGTGCACCAAGCAGCGACAGTTACCCTTTTAGATCATGCGGCTGTTTCTTCCTTATCCTCCTCAGGAAGATCTACAGTACCTTGTGCCTATCTAATTTGGTGACTAAATTATGCAATTAGGAGGCACAAAAGTAACCCTTGTCAGCACTACGCCAGTGGGGAAGCCTGAGAGTCGGAATGACTGACCCCCATGTCAAAAAGAGGCAACCGTATGAAAACGGTCACACAACAACGGAGTGTAGGCTTTTCGTGACAGAGACGTATGTCTACAAAAGTTGTATACAGTGCAGTTCTATTTAAGAAACACATATTAACAGTTGTAGAGCTGCTGTAATTCCTTACTGTACATCTTCTCCAATGACTGCTTGTTTTTTAGTTAACATTGCTCACTGCGGCATTCATTTTTCTTGTATTAAATGCAGCCTTTTAACATTTATTATGTGAAGATTTGTTTTTTTTTTTAAATCAAAATCTATCTGCTCTAAAGCAGACACACTATCCAGGACTGAAGTGAAATAAGGGCTCATACATGTCTAATAGGTTAAATGGATGTGATAGGAGCCAAAATAAGGCAAGTTTAAGGGTTTTTAATTGAGTTTTTCAACTTTCAATTGTTTTTGCTTTGGAGCGTTTTACTATCAACTAATCTCTTTTGTGATAATGTCCAATTGTGTAGTGCAACTATTAATTGTTTTGTGTTTAATACATTTGATGCCATCAATAATCAAAATAGATAAAATTGTAGTGCAATAATTTTCTGATAAGAATTATTAGTTATGATGCAGGACCTGGTACAAATAAAAAGGAAATTAATTTTTTACAGAAAAATATAAGCTTCGCTTCCAAATGGTCTGCATAATATTCATGAGTTGTTGAGTTTTTTTCTAACTACTACAAAGCGATTTTATAAATGTTCCATTGGGTGTTATGAGATTATGAAGGCTGAGGAGTGGGTCAGTAAGTAAAGGCACGGACATTGAAACCATCGACATTGACTTTGAAGCAGAGGAGTTTGGTTCAAATCCTCATGTCAGTGCATTGTGGCTTTGAGCAAGTCACTATGGGGCTTATTCTATATCAGCCGAAGTGGCCTGAAGGGATGTTTTTGGCCAACATTTCCCATTGACTTCAATGTGTTTTTTTTTGGTTTGAAATCAGCCTGATTGACTGCTTTAGCTTATATAGAATAGGCCCCTATATCCTTCTGTGCCTCAGGCACAATAAATATATATTTTTACCTCTATGAGGCAGGGACTCATTGTTCATGAACATTTCTATGTACATAACTATGTACTTTGTCAGTGCTTTATAAGACAATAATTATATATTTGTATTTATTTCACTACTTTCTATGGAGGGTAGATATCAATGTCTTTGATCCAGGGCCGCCGACAAGGGGGAACAGGCGGGACGGTCTCCCAGGCCCTGTGGCTGCTGGGAGCGCGGTGGTCAGCGCTGCAAGAAGGCTCTTCATGCCGGCAGGCAGGCCTCTTCCTCACTCTGTGTCCCATGCCGAGCTTCCAAAGCTGGAGGCGTGTGACAGGCCTCTCTGACGTCAGTGCGCCGGAAGTAAACTGGGCCTCAGCTTTCGATGTGCACTGACTTTGGAAGTTCGGCGTGGGACGGAGTGAGGAAAAGGCCTGCAGCTGATGGAGAGCCGGGGCCTGGCCACGACTGGTAGCCGGGCCTGGCCAGAGGTCAGGGCCAACTTGCAGAGCTGGCCACTGGGTCCCCGCAGCCACTGGGCCCCCCGCAGCCACCGGGCCCCCCGCAGCCACCGGACCTGGCCTGAGACCACCCACAAGGTAAGTCTATTTTTAATATGTATTGGAGGGGGGGGGGTCTTTTTTATATGTATTGGGGGGGAATGGTGGTCTTTTTTATATGTATTGGGGGAGGTGGGGTGGGGTGCAGGTCTTGTTAATATGTATATGGGGTGTGGGGGTATTTTTAATATATTAGGGGGAGTGGGGGTCTTTTTTAATATTTATTGGGGGGAGTGGTGGTCTTTTTAATATGTATTGGGGGGAGTGGGGTCTTTTTAATATGTATTGGGGGGAGTGGGGTCTTTATAATATGTATTGGGGGAGTGGTGGTCTTTTTAATATGTATTGAAAGTGGGTGGGGGTCTTTTTATTATGTATTGGGGGAGTGGGGGTATTTTTAATTTGTATGGGGGGTGGGGGTCTTTTTCATATGTATTGGGGGTGGGGGGTCTTTTTGATTTGTATTGGGGGGAGCGGGGGTCTTTTTAATATGTATTGGGGGTGGGTGGGGGTCTTTTTATTATGTTTTGGGAGGAGTGGGGTCTTTTTAATATGTGGGTGGGACTCTTTTTAATATTATTGGGTCAGTGGGGGTCTTTTAATATGTACTGGGGTGGGTGTCTTTTTAATATTTATTAGGGGGTGGGTGAGGGTCTTTTAAAATATGTATTTGGGTGGTTTTTTTTGGTCTGTATTTTGTGGGGGGGCTTGAGTGAGAGTGGGGTAATTCACAGACATTGGAGACGAGTGAGAGGAGAGAGGGGTGAGGTAGGGAGTGAGGAAGAGTGAGCAAGAGTGTGACGCAGTGGAGATAAATACATGCGAGGCGGGAGGGGGTGAGAGAGGCATAGGGAGTGAGACGTAGAGGAGAGAAAAACATGGGAAGAGGAGGGGAATTAGAGGGGGCTCGTCAGGTGTGAAACAGGGAAGAGGAAATCTGTGTGTGGCCCTTCTCCCATCACAGTCCATTGGTTTTGTTAGTTCATAGGGCCCAGATTGACTAAACTCCATTAAAAAGGGAGAATAATGCCACGTTAACTACAAAAGAAAATACATTTCCCCCCTTGAGTTAATGCCTGTCACGGGAGATCAGGCTTTTACACCTTTTTACCAGGATCATACATTGAGCAATACAGGTAGAGTGAAATAAATTGTGACTTATTCGCATGAAAAGGCATACACACAATGATACACAAACTACATAAGAAGAGACACACATACTTGGGAACTGGGGTGAAAACTAGACTTTCCTAGCTAAATGGTACTTAAAAGAAGTCTTTAGTTGACCGGGACTTATCCCGAAATGTCCTGGAACTTAAATCAGTATGAATTTCCAGACGCCACCGCTCCCTTCTCTCTGGAGGACTTGCTTTTCGTTGACCAGGATTTAGCTCCAAACGTTCTGGAACTAAAATCGGCTTGAAATCCCAGGTACGACTGCTACGTTCGTTTTTGAGAACTTGGTCCCAAAAAGCTGGACTTACCAAGTTGGTAGCCCAGTGGCCTGTCAGAACATTGGTCCTGAAAGTCCCAGCTCATAATTCCGTGCACAACAGTACATTTTATACTAAACACAAATGTTAGTAAAAATTTACTTTTACAGGTCCAAAGTCTCTGGGTATGTGGAATAAAATAGAAAGCTGCACTTTATTTTCTATTAGCCTATATTCCCCACACAATGTACAATGGACTTGTACTGGACTTTAAAAATCCCCTCACAAACTTATCTATGGTTGGAGAACCCATGAACCCCTATATAGGTTCTGGGTGACCTGGTCAGTAACTGGGTATCCCCCATAACATAGGGACCCCTTATAGTTACAGGGACACTTTTAATCTCTTTGCACCATTTACCTTTCTGGTCTATGCTGAAGCAGGGAACCCTAGCGGTGAGTCGCGCAAGCATTTTCAAGGGGAGATATTGCCGAGACAATGTGCCTATATGTATCCGGGAATAAGGCATGATTCTCTGTTACATTTTTGGGGTATCCAGCATCTCTGGACCCCGACTACATAGACACATTCTGACAACACTTTCTCCGCAATTATCCCCCCCCACCCCCCGCCTTGAAACTCATATCCTAGCAATTCCTGCTTGCTGGCACCCTTGGAAAGGTAAAAACATAACAATTCTTTATTGTCACACATTTACAGTTTATGCAAGTACAACAAATGGGCTCAAGAGCTGTCAATCTTGAACCACAAAACATGGATCAGAGGTAACGAAACGGGCTTAACCTTTGAGAGCTTGGTTACCTCGTCACTGTCACAACGCCTTATTAGATAATTGAAGAAAACATAATGACTATATTTGATCTCGTTGCCGTTGCCTTCTGATTATATTATTTCAGTAGAACACCAGGTTATATTCAATTATGAGACGTTGTGACATAGTCCCAGAATATTAGGCAGCGGTCTGTCTGATTTAAGGCAGAAAGTGCAAAAAAGGGAAAAAAGTATCCATTCCACAGTTTAACATTTGCGGAGACTGTGGGATGGAAACTCCAGGCATAGTTTACAGTGGTTCTGGTTTTCACTCACCTGCTCTCCTAAATGAGGAACATAAATATATTGCAGTTAGGTTTGCTGCTCCATTCTCTCCCATAGAGCCTGGAGGCTGGGAGGACGCTGCTCCCCAGGATCCAGTTTGGGGTAGACGTCCCCCTCACGTGTTGAAGCATCTGAGGATCTATTGAGACACTGTCCCTATCTGACAGTTAAGGACTCAATGTTATCTCTGTGTGTTATTTAGAGTTGGTAACTGGCTTACCCAGCCAATATTGCAGATAGGGATTTGCATGTGAGTTAGACTCCTGACTGGAGTAGCTGTTTGTTTTTATGATTTCTTTTGTTTCTTAAAGTGATGGTGTTTAAAATGTTTAGTGTCACTAATGGAAAAATAAACCGCTGAATGTTGAGGGATGAGTGCCCCTTGCGTGTATACATGTTTTTGTCCCCCTTTTATACAAATTAAACCCTAGAAGACTGTGTCACGAAGTGCCTGGGCAAACGACAGCGCTACATAAAGGGAGCCGTTTGTCACAAGGTCACTAAAAGCTCAATCCTTAAGTCTACTCTTCCCATAGAGATACAAGAAGCTCAGCTGACTACTTAAATGTTTATATAAATCATATTGATTATATGATAACAAAGCCTCCCTGTACCTTGTAATAGCATTACACAGAAGATTTTACACTGTAACATTATCAAAGTCACACCTGACAAAATTGCTGTGCATAGCATTCATAACAATTCTCAGGAAAATACCAAACATCCTGTCTTTGCTTGCATATGATCTGGGGTGACTTGACTTCACACATTTCACAACAATTTTCAGGAAACTGAAGGAGTTACAGGAATAATATGATCTACTATGCCGTCACCAGAGGAAAGAAGCTGTCACAAGACCGTATAATATTACTTCTTGAACAACAAGATGTATTGGCCCACAGTAAAGCCTCCTATGACATAGGGAAATCAGGAAGTACCTTTTTCAATTCCGTCTATGAACAATGTTGGCAAGATTATGCAAGGCACTAGAACCATCTGAAAAGTGGAGTGAGTTATTAGATTGTGAACAATAGTCAGATCATGATTTCTATCTAAGGCTGAAGGAGTAGCTCGGTGAGTAAAGGCTGTGACTCTGAAAACAATAACACTGACTGAATCAGGAGAGTCTCATGCCAATCCATGTGTAAAACTCCTTGAGACATTGGGCCTGGGTCTCAGGCACCAAAATTAGATTGTAAGCTCTATGCGGCAGGGGCTCATTGTGCTTAGAAAAATATATTTGTAGTGAACACTGTCAGCACTATGTAATAGAAAAATATTTTTTTATTAACATCTCAATTAATATACATTCTGGCTCACTGTGTAGCACATTTTTGTGAGGTGTCTCTAAGCTCGAGATACTGTTTTTTTTTAAACTTGATTTGCATTTTGCATAGAATTCCAATTCAATAACTCATATCGAAGCTTAGTGAATGTCCCTCTTTGTGCCTTATTATATTGAGGATCCATTAAGGTGAAAGGCATGACGAGAGAAGGATAGAATTACGTCAGTTAGCCACTACTTCTGCCATTAGAAAGATCAAGGGACCAGAACTTGAAGGATTTGTGGTAAAACACGCTATGATTTAAGAGTCTAAAATTCAGATGTGCAGAACTTAATGTGTCTGTACTTTAACATGCTGTATAAAACCCATTCCATCCCATGAACTCAACCTATTCTTCATGACATACTGTAATATCAAACATGGGTCATGGTACTAAGAGGTACCTGTACTTATTTATTTTCACTCCCAGAATACTACTATTTTTGTAACTGCGTGTTTACAAGCCCACTTTATTCTAAACGAAAAAGGGATTTATTTTAGAAAGTCTCACAACCGTCTGATGTTAAATATTACCTGAAGCCTTTTAAAATACTGTGCCTCATTGCCCCACTTAGATACATGTTACCCAACTTTTTTTTAGGCCACTTTAGATGAACACTGGATGTACCTTACTACCTGTAGTGTTGTTTACGACCAATTGTAAATCTACCTATATCCATGTTAACTTTACCATGTTGCCACCTTGTGGCAATAATAAACACTTCTTAGTCAACCTAAGCTAACAGGAGAACAGCATGCTCCAAAGGAATGGGAGGTTAAAGCAGACATCCGCACTGCTCGATATAATGTGTTGTTTTCTTATCTGAACCCGGGGCTATCCGGAGCTGATCCATGGACCTCCAAGGACTCTACTGTTCCCGCGCTACTGTTTGACCAATGATGGCTTTGTTATTACTAAACAAACAATGGACAAAACAGAAACAACAACAACTCACCTCTATTTGTAAGGACGTATCACATTAACACATTAGATAATGTTTATAAAAAACTATTCAAAATACTTGAACTTGTCAAGTATTTATTTATTTTTTTAGAAAATGTGCAAATCAGCTACATTTACCTAATAAACATGCCACTATCTTCAGTTCACATGAATTCCAGGAGGGGCTATACCCTTTTACCTCTAGGTCAGTGGTTCCCAACCTTTTTTTGGTTAAGGAAACCTACAGTATGTGAAATTCCGAGGAACATGCATTAAACTGATCATGACTAAACGTACTTGACCAGATGACTAAAAGTCTCAAATAGCTAGACATTCGTGTTGCAGCCATTGAAAGAGTTAAAAACCTTACATCCATATATAAAAGATAAGATAAAAAGAGCCGGTCACCCTCACAAAATAATGGCAAGAAGAGAACTACCCTTACGCATTTTGAGGAATTGTCACTTCGTCAGGGGTGTAGTTCTCTATGGCCTTCCTAATACTTACATACCATTTTGTATTCCATGGCAACTAGCTTGCAAACATTGCCATGGTACCGGAGGTTTGGCTGTTACCTTTAAAATACCTTAAAATGGACATACGCCCCATAATGATTTACGGCTAATTTTTAAATGTGATTTATAGAAAACTACATATTTAAAAGGGTTGTATACATGAAAAATATACTACATCTACGTGAGAATAACCACAAAGGCACCTATCACTTTGTATGGGGCTAAAACCCAGAAAGAGTTAAAAGCATTACATGTGTAGCCCTTTTTCTGACACGCTAAAGCGACTACGGGTAACTGCACGCACCTGCGGCTCCAGGAGATCTGAGCCTCCGCTAGCTGGGAGCCTGGGGTAACACTTATAGCGCAGCGCCTCCACTTACCCAGGATCGCCGTGATGTGAGATTCCCCTGGGCAAGAAACATATACACACACATGTATGATGCAACCAACTTTACTATATGCACAATAACCTTAGCACTCTATCATATTAATACACACGCAGCATGTAACCCAACACATAACCTATAATGCAATATAACCTTAACACAGCTAAATGATAATGTCCTTATAACGTGAGTGGTTCGGCCACGCTCTTAATGAGTATTGTCCTGTACAGTAGTGGCTCAGCCACGCTCTTAATGAGTACGCCACCGCGTGCCCCGCACACCGTGTCCTTGCGCTAGTAGCTAGAATAACTCCGTGTATTAGGCCTTTGGTCACTCACTAGTGTCCTCAAAGAGTTACGCCTAAGGCGGGATCAGCGCCTGTTGACCGGTGTTGGTGCACTTAACGTAAATACCTTCCGGTCACGGCGGTGACCGGTAATGCTTCGAAAAGGATCAGCCGAATCCTTGCTTGCCTTGGATGTCCACAGTGCAGCTGTCTGGTCCCAAGCAGCTCACCAGCAAACGTGCTCCGCACGCTTGTCCCTAGCTGTCTACACAGTAAGGTGATTGATCGCTACCACTATGGGCGTCCCTGCAGCACAGCAATCTACTGTGGCTCAGGGGTTTCTCCTAAGGGCCTGTGGGGTAAAGCTAGCCTATGCAGGTGGGTCACGGACCCCCTGCACGCATACACCCTCCTCCTTTACCTTCCAGATCCCCTCTGACTAGTGTGGCCTCTCCCCCATGCTTCTCTTTCCTCCTCCTGTAATTCTAGTCTTCCGATTGGCTACTCAAGTCAGGTGACTGTCCAGGAGGTCCAGGAGCTCATGGGAGTTGTAGTTCCTCAACAGAGCCTCTCTGCCTTGAGCTGCAGACTCACGGCTATTGCATCAGCCTCTGCAACACTGTTGCAGACCTCCACATGACTCTCCTGAACAGAGTCAAAACACCAACTGAACACACATATGAGGTTCCTACCACATCCCTACATTCTCCCCCTTGCAGAATCTAACGTCCGCTTGGGCTAACCTACATAACTATACACAGAATGTTATATCATAAAAAAAACGCAACACAGTACATCCTACTTATCACTCTATATCAAATTGCACATTTCGTTGAACATTGCAGCAACAGAATGCACTCGGCTGTGAGACCACTGCTGAGCCTCATAATGGGGTGCCCCGAATCTTTCATAAGCCATCCTAATTGGAGGTTGACCAGCTATTTGGCTTCGGCGAAGTTGCTCTTCAGCTACCCCCTCGGGAGAGTAGTAAGCCTCGTATGGCATTTCCAATTCTGCCCTTGAGCTGCCTGATAGGTCTACAAAGTCTTTTTGGGGCACAAAGCACGGGCTCTGCGGGTCTAGTGGCTGGCTCACGGGAGTCAGCGTATCTGTCATTGGACCAAGGGGCTCTTTAACCGTAGCTCCTTCGGGAGATGCCCCCGCGGCCGGAAGGCCCCTTTGAGAGGTTCCCTCAATAGGATTCTCAGAGGTGGCATTTATTACAGTCTGTAGGCCATCCTCTGTACTTTCAGTTTCTCCATCAATTGAAACAGTGGGTACCTCCAATTCGTTGTCCCCTACTTGAGATATGGGGAGTAGGTGATTCCTATGCCACACCTTTACCCGGCCTTCGGAGTCCTTGATGCGGTATACCGGGAGGCCAGGCATCTGTGATTCTACCTCATACACCCCATCTCTCCACTGATCAGCCAGTTTGTGCTTTCCAGGAATGACTAAATTACAAAGGAGAACAGCATCCCCCGGGCGAATCTCCTTATGTCGCACCTTGTGGTCATAGCGCCTTTTGTTACCCGCATTTAATTGCGCCGCCGCCTTTTCAGCCAATTTATAGGCCTGCTGCAGGCTGTCCTGTAACCTCTGTACATAACGGAAATGCGTTCTGTTGGATACCGCATCAGTAGATATCCGCAGTCGCACATCCACAGGTAGTCGGGCTTCTCTCCCAAACATTAAGAAGTACGGAGTATACCCTGTAGACTCGTGTCGAGTACAGTTATAGGCATGCACCAACGTCTCCACATGCTTGCTCCACTCCGTCTTCTGAGAGCCTTTTAATGTCCCCAGCATGTCCAGCAGTGTTAGGTTGAACCGTTCGGGCATAGCATCCCCTTTTGGGTGGTACGGGGTAGTCCGTGACTTAGCTATGTTTAACAACTTCAGCAGTTCTCTAATGAGAGTACTCTCGAAATCCCTGCCTTGATCAGTGTGGAGTCGGTTCGGTAATCCATAATGAATGAAGTATTTCTCCCACAATACTCTAGCCACTGTCACCGCCCGTTGATCTTTGGTGGGGAACGCTTGGGCGTACCTTGTATAGTGGACTGTAATCACTAGTACGTTACCGATGCCCCGGGTGTCTGGCTTGATACACAAGAAATCCATGCACACCAAATCCATAGGACCAGAGCTTTTCAGATGGGCAATGGGGGCCGCCCGTGTGGGTGTGTTTTCCTCTGTATACAGCGGGTACACCTTCGGCAATGCATTTCCACTGATTCTCTCAATTTTGGCCAATAGAACCGGTCCCGAAGTAACCCGAATGTCTTGTCAATGCCCAGATGGCCATGATCATCGTGAAGGGCCCAGAGGACCATATTTCTCAGACTTTCAGGCAAGAATAGTTGTCGCCGATCAGGATGATTGTGGTATGGAATGACCCAGTACAATAGGCAATTGTCCAGTTCGAACTTCCCGAACTCATTCAACAATAGCTTCACCAGTTCTCTGGGGGCTTGCTTAAGAATAGAGGGGTTCTCTTGCTGCAGAGCTTGCGAGCTAGTTCCACCACTGGATCTTGGATCTGGTGTTGCACCAATTCTTTCCAGGAAATGATTTTATCTTCGGTAATGTTCATTCCTTCCTGACCTCGGTAGGCCCGGGGAATGGCTCGGGATTGACACCCTAATGAATCAGCTACTCTTAGCTCTGAGAACGCCACCTGATCGTTGACCACTGCTGCTAGCGAACATAGAGCACGTATGCCAGGCCCCGGAATTTCCTCCCATACTTCCTCATCCATGGTGGGTTGAAGCCCCGGCCTCCATGACAGAGCATCGGCCCCTATGTTAGTGGGCCCTGGTTTATACTTAAGGTTGAACCGATAGTTGGCCAGTGCCGCCAACCACCGGTGACCTGTCGCATCCAATTTGGCGGACGTGTTGATGTAAGTCATTGGGTTATTATCTGTCCTGACTACAAACTTTTCTCAGGGGTGCGATCAGAGCTGGTTGTGATGGTACCTAACTAGCTGGGGTATCCCCTCTGGGGTGTGGACGCAGCCAGTGGTTCTGTGGAATCCACCTGTACTATCGGACAGTGGATGCCGGGAGCCTCGGGCAGAAGTAATACTAAGGGCAGGGCTTTGGGGCATATGTCCTGGTCAGTGACAAATAGTATTTTGTGCTAGTCCTGTTCCCGGTCGTAATAGTGATCTTGTACTCGGGCAGTGTCCATGAGCGGGAGTTTCCTGACAAGATCGGTCACAGTGCCCAGGGAGAGGGTAGCGGGGACGTGTCCCAGGCCGAAGGCACGTGTCAGGAGAATGTCATGCTGTTGGGCCCATTTGCACACCTCAGGCTGCGAGGGCACCAACATGGCGGGAGAAAAAAAATGGTTGCACAGTAATAAAAAAATATAGGGCACCCCAGGTCTGAGATCTCAGCAGCGCCTCCAAATGTAGCCCTTTTTCTGACACGCTAAAGCGACTACGGGTAACTGCACGCACCTGCGGCTCCAGGAGATCTGAGCCTCCACTAGCTGGGAGCCTGGGGTAACACTTATAGCGCAGCGCCTCCACTTACCCAGGATCCCCGTGATGTGAGATTCCCCTGGGCAAGAAACATATACACACACATGTATGATGCAACCAACTTTACTATATGCACAATAATCTTAGCACTCTATCATATTAATTCACACGCAGCATGTAACCCAACACATAACCTATAATGCAATATAACCTTAAAGCAGCTAAATGATAATGTCCTTATAACGTGAGTGGTTCGGCCACGCTCTTAATGAGTATTGTCCTGTACAGTAGTGGCTCAGCCACGCTCTTAATGAGTATGTCCGGGTCCCGCCACCGCGTGCCCCACACACCGTGTCCTTGCACTAGTAGCTAGAATAACTCCGTGTATTAGGCCTTTGGTCACTCACTAGTGTCCTCAAAGAGTTACGCCTAAGGCGGGATCAGCGCCTGTTGACCGGTGTTGGTGCACTTAACGTAAATACCTTCCGGTCATGGCGGTGACCGGTAATGCTTCGAAAAGGATCAGCCGAATCCTTGCTTGCCTTGGATGTCCACAGTGCAGCTGTCTGGTCCCAAGCAGCTCGCCAGCAAACGTGCTCCGCACGCTTGTCCCTAGCTGTCTACACAGTAAGGTGACTGATCGCTACCACTATGGGCGTCCCTGCAGCACAGCAACCTACTGTGGCTCAGGGGTTTCTCCTAAGGGCCTGTGGGGTAAAGCTAGCCTATGCAGGTGGGTCACGGACCCCCTGCACGCATACACCCTCCTCCTTTACCTTCCAGATCCCCTCTGACTAGTGTGGCCTCTCCCCCACGCTTCCCTTTCCTCCTCCCGTAATTCTAGCCTTCCGATTGGCTCCTCAAGTCAGGTGACTGCCCAGGAGCTCATGGGAGTTGTAGTTCCTCAACAGAGCCTCTCTGCCTTGAGCTGCAGACTCACAGCTATTGCATCAGCCTCTGCAACACTGTTGCAGACCTCCACATGACTCTCCTGAACAGAGTCAAAACACCAACTGAACACACATATGAGGTTCCTACCACATCCCTACACATGCATACTGTATATAAAAGTTATGAAAATGTTTCAGTATCTTGCACCGCAGTATACTATGTGTATTGCAAAAGAGTCAATATATTCTATGACCGCAAAAAAAAAGTGATGGTAGTTTTGTTAGATTCAAACAGGGGAAAAGACTAAATATACAGAAGAGTAGAACAGACCAGTTCACTGTTAGGATCTGAACACCAATAAAGCTGCAGCATATATCCAGTACATGTCATTCTAACGCACTACTCACAATGCACATTGTCAGCGCTCCTTGTCCACCCCTACAATACTTCTTTAGTTTGGGAAGTATGACTAATTCTTAAAAGAAAACTCTTTCATGGCACAAGTGTCCCCTGATTATTTCATGGAGAGCAGCTGTTTATTCCTATCCTTGTTTTTTGGTGTTTCACTCTGCCCTGTGTTACTGCTGAACACTGACGTTACATTTACACACAGCTGAAGATTTTTTTTTTTTTTATTCTTAATGTACATTTTTGTTCAACACACGAACTGTCCTAAATTTGAATTGTTTGATTTTTCAATGTAATAGTAACAGAGAAATGTGCATTTTATTTCCTGATTCCTTTGCCTTTTTTGACAGACATATTAGCCTTTATTTCAATATGCTTCTCCATGTTAGGGAAGCTCTGATCTCTTTTTGAATTTAAATGGGGAGATGGCTTTACAGCATATTGCAATAGGGTTTAATGTTATAGTTTGAGAGGTCCGACATTCTCTTTCTTTACAACTTTACAACTCTCACAGCCGCCACCAGTCTTAGTTCTTTCAAAACTAAAGCTACCATACATTTTAACCAGGTCTGTAACTGTAACATATGCCTATAATATATATTATCTTTAACTGTGCAATGTATATAATGTATAACTCTGCTCACTTAATGTAACCATGTACTGTATTTGTAGCCATGTATTTGTCATCATAACTCTGTGCCCAGGACATACTTGAAAACGAGAGGTAACTCTCAATGTATTACTTCCTGGTAAAACATTTGATAAATAAATAAATAAATAAATAATACTATTAGCAATGATGTTACAACAAAATTTAAGGGAGATATATCAAAAATTAGAAGGAAAGATGTTTTTGACACCTACTGTCGCGGCCGAGTTTATTCTTACCTTTGCCTGGTCTCGGCCGCGACAGTAACCGGGCGCGCGCCGGGGTGTCCCGGGCGCGCGCCGAAGCCTCGGAGGAGCGGTCCTCCGATCGGGGCTTCCCCCTCCCCTCTCCGGGTCCGCCGGGTCCCCCGGAACCCCCCACCACCGTCCCCCACATCGCGGGACACCAGGGCTCCATCGGGGAGCCCTGGGCACGCGTGCATGGGGCGCAGGCACCCGATGAAGCGTGACCGCGCATCGGTGACGCGCGGCACGCCGAGGGGATTTGGCTAGCAAGCCGGGACATCTCCCGGCTTGCGGAACTAGCCAACAAAGAATAAAACGTGTCGCCAGTGTATACCCTCTAGCTAGAAGCTCATTCAGTGTAGCACTCCTGGGACAGTTAAAATATAACTTTTATTAGGTCTCATATAAAATAAAGTTTGCATATATTGAAAATAAGGAAAACAATATTCATTTAAAATGGAGGTTGTTGCAGTGATGGAGTAAGGTTGAAATAAGATACCCAATAAGCGTTATCTTGCTTTATGTGAATAAATACACGCTTAGGGACAACCAAAGGACCAAATTCAAGAAGGGTAAGGTATCACTATGCTGTATAGGATTGTGATGTAAAGATGTGCAATGTAACAAAAATGCAGTCACTAATACAGCATACCGATCAAACCAACCTATGATCGCTAAGTATAAAGTCCACCACTATTGTTGATACTAATGGATACTGAAGATGATAAGCCAGTGCCTGTGCAAATCACAATATCAATTAATATAGGGTGGGGACTAACACACTTCAATTGGGGTGGAGGACTAAACACAATCATAGGTTGGTGGTATGTGGATTACACACAGGTGTGACAGCAAATATGCAGAAATGTGGTATAATAACACTATGCAATCAAGTTATATTAAACCAGTGACTAGACAAATAAAGCACATATAAAAAATAAAAGAGTAAGTGGATGTTTGAACTGGGGCGCTCCCTGGGATGTGTGGCTGGAAAATGCTACAACGCCTAGGATGTATTAAAATATTAAAAAATATATTTATAAAAAATTATGTTGTGGTGTAAAAGAGTATAAAAATATATACTGGCCCTTTTTGATGTTTTTTTGGCTGCTGCTTGACCTTGAAGAAGGGAACCCCGAGTCCTTCTTATCGTGGCAATGGGAGTATGAAGACGGTCAGCGCAAAACTCATGGACCTCACGATGGAATGAAGTTGAGTAAAAGATGGAATAAAAGATGGAATAAAACACAGTGTTAGTGCATACATCCACATGTGTGGGGGATGAGGAGGGGGGAGGGGTGGGGGTGGGGGTGGAGGATAAGATGGATGGGGTGATAGTGGATTTCCACTAGATATACAATCAATGAAACATAAACATATAGTTTCAATGACTCACACTGGCATGTTTATTTTTATGTTTATGTTTATGTTTTAACTGTTACCAATAAAGACCTGTTATATTGCTAACCCTGGTTTTGCACACATTTTTTGGTCTATGGGCAACGGGGAGAGGAGCCACACACACACCACACCTATTGGGGGATATTTTGCTGAGACGATTCCACATCACCTATACAGGCTGACATCACCCTCTGAGGGAATGAACTCACATTAGGCCGTGTGAGTTTTTTTGTATATTGTCACTCCACTATAGGAGTCTGCACTTATCAACTACAGTCTGCGCTGAGGGCGAAGTCTCACACAAGCCCGTGTGAGTCATTGAAACTATATGTTTATGTTTCATTGATTGTATATCTAGTGGAAATCCACTATCACCCCATCCATCTTATCCTCCACCCCCACCCCCACCCCCTCCCCCCTCCTCATCCCCCACACATGTGGATGTATGCACTAACACTGTGTTTTATTCCATCTTTTATTCCATCTTTTACTCAACTTCATTCCATCGTGAGGTCCATGAGTTTTGCGCTGACCGTCTTCATACTCCCAGTGAGACAAATAAAACCATGTATCTAGCTCCGACCTTGAAAAAACGGATCACTCAGTAGACAAACAGTAATATATCAATGCTAATGCATATATCAGATCAACAACAGATTTTCTGCTAATGGGTCCTCTATAATGGTGTGTGTCTAAAGCATAAGGGATCACAATGATTTTATCGGTAAAGGTTTAAGGGAGCGCTCGAATTGAAACATGACTTCTATGAAAAGTT
Source organism: Ascaphus truei (assembly GCF_040206685.1). Taxonomy (NCBI): domain Eukaryota; kingdom Metazoa; phylum Chordata; class Amphibia; order Anura; family Ascaphidae; genus Ascaphus; species Ascaphus truei. Next base: position 168,875,125 of record NC_134483.1, read on the forward strand.
AGTGGGCACGTTCATGAGTCCTAAATCCAAACTTTGTGAATTTGAGCATTTTATTCAAACTTCGACTCAAACAGCTTGAAACTATAACCCCACAAAAGCTTGTTCTCGGATTAAGTTTTTTTTTGTTGTTTTTATTTTTTTTTTTAAATTTTTTATATAATGATGACACTTCTCAAAGAATCTGCAAATGTCTGTGAAAAAGTTCAAGCAAAGTTCTAAAAAGTTTGTTGTTTTCATTAGTTATTTAAAAAGAAATCAAAACCGAAAACAAACACGTTTTGTCAAATCCAAAAACATGGAATAAGTTTTAGAAGCAAAACAGGGGGGGGGGGGGAATGTGTGGAACAGAACAAAAACATTAAAAAAAAAATTAGAACCAAAATACCAGTGCGCGTACCCACCCTTAATAAGAAGTGCTATGTGATCTGCACACAGGTCTTATTTTTGTTCTACTGTATGGTTCCATTATCGCAATGCTAGTCATAAACACACTAGACAGCATGTTAAATATCCTCTCAGGGATTTGGGAGAAGAATGACAAAGATCTCTGCTCTGAAGACAAAAGTAAAAGTAATTATTTTGAGTGCATGCCATATCTTTGTTTCTTTCTGCGTAGCCCTTCTGTCTTCAATATTATCAATCCAGCTATTCTTCCTTTTTCTTACAGTACTGTAGATACCTAAAAAAACATTTTGTCCTTGTTCTTTACTGACTATGCAATTTGCTCTTCTGGTTGGGCCTCTGTGTATCTGATTACAGTACTTTGCTTAGCCTCCTATCTTACCTGATACGTTCTCTGTCTTCCTTCTTCTAAGTCTGCCTATAATTTCTAGACTCTGTCTTTTTTGCCTCATTTTCGACCTCCTCCGAGAACCGCAAACAGCTTTCTTTTTCTTGTGCTTTTGCTACCTGCCTGTCACACAGGTCTGTTGCTATTTATCTTTTTGTTGTCTCCCTCTGATCCTGCATTCGACTCAAATACCTATTTCCTGACAAATAATATTTTTTTTTTCCATCTCCGCAAAGCCCTGCTAATACTGTACTTTTTGGATGGTATGACTATAGTATGGTACAGGGGTATGCAAACTTGGGGTTGTGCCCCCCAAGGAGGGCACAAGATTTTCTAGGGTGGGCATGGCGGTTACAGAGGCTCCGAGCTCTTCCCCACGGCATTTAAATGAAATGCCGTGGGAGGCGTGAGGCCTCTGTAACTCACTTACCGGCTCTTCATCTACGCTTCGCCATGTTACATGACCCGCAGCGTCATTTGATGCCGGGTCCTAGGAGAAGGGGGGGGCATGAGGGCTTTGGCTGCCAGGCAGAGGGGCACAGCGCAGGAACATTCTGCACCCCTGGTATAGTAAACCGAACTGATTGATTATCACTGCAACCTATGTTCTCAGTCACAAGTACATGTGATACTTCGTCCTCATTTTTAAGTATTAAAGGAGCAATACCAGATGGTGATTTTTAAAAAGATATATAGAATTGAAGCAGGATGTCTCCGGACCTGAACCCCGTTAATTTCAGCTCCGGGGACCCCCGTACTTCTAGAGATACTTACCTCGAAAGTAGGTGCCAGTAGCTGCTCTTTCTCAGCAAGCAGGGATTTCAGATTTGAAGCTTTCGTGTCACATGGGCCAATAGTAAGTCGTATCGATGATGTCCCGGATACCTATTGGGCCTGAGAACAGGGCCTGAGAGCTCTGAACAGCAGACATATGCCTCGTGATGTCATGGGGTTTTCTAATTAGTCAGTTAGCTTCTTTTGATTACACTGGATTAAGTGTGCTATGTATTTTTAAAAACAGGCTTTATTTGCATTATATATTGAGTGCTGTTTCTTGTTTGCTCTTTGGGGGAAACAGTCTCTCTCTCTCCCTCTCTTCCTCTCTCTCTCTCTCTCTCTCTCTCTCTCTCTCTCTCTCTCTCTCTCTCTCTCTCTCTCTCTCTCTCTCTCTCTCTCTCTCTCTCTCTCTCTCTCTCTCTCTCTCTCCTCTCTCCCTCTCTCCCTCTCTCCCTCTCTCTCTCTCTCTCTCTCTCTCTCTCTCTCTCTCTCTCTCTCTCTCTCTCTCTCTCTCTCTCTCTCTCTCTCTCTCTCTCTCTCTTCTCTCTCTCTTTCTCTTTCTCTCTTTCCTTCCTTTCTTACCGGCGGCGTCTCCCGGCATTCTCCTGCAAGTCCTGTGTCTCCCTCTGCAAATTCAATGAAAATGGATGTGCGGCGTCAATTGCCGCCACTTTGCCATGACAACAGGAAGTGACGTGATGGAACACAGCGTCACATTGCCATGGCAGCTTAACGCTGCGTGACAGGACTTGCAGGAGAATGCCGGTAGACACCGCACCACGCCGCCGGTAAACACTCGACAACGGGAGTGGGGGGGGGGGGGAGGAGGGGGTGAATGGCGAGTGTCTTATTTCCGGCAAGGTTTGTTAAGAAAATATTTCTAAACTGGGATGTTGGCAATTTCATATCAATTACATTCATAAAAATAATAAAAATAAACATTATTATTAAAACCAGTTTAATGTAAAAGACAATGACTATTCTTAAATACATTACTGAGGTAATAAAGTCAGCAATAAGTTCATCAATAAATTGTGTACAGACAGATAGGTAAGAATAAAAGACTTGCACAAAGGTGAGTGGACACATAAAGCTTGAATTAATAACTTATGTAATAATTCAGACAACAGGATGGAGGGAGTTATGTATCAATGCTTTCGGACTGCAAAACAAAGTCAAGAAATGGTGCAAAAAATAGTACCAAATTTAGTAATAATAAAAAAATCCATAGAATCTTTTTTTCTTTGAAAGTCCAGTACTATTGTAATCCTTCTTTTCTGTCTCCTTAGACTGACTCATATTCTCTAAGGTGGTGGCCCAAGTTCTACTCCCCATTATAACAGTTCTATCCCCCGTGCTGGGCACGTGTAACGCCTGTATGCCCGCAGACTTGGCCAGTCCCCAGTACTGAGGTGGGTAAGGGTTTAATACGCACCCACAGCAGTGAGGGCATGCCCGGAGTGTGGTAATGCGTTGCCGGGCCTGGTAAGAAAGGGTTAACGTATACTTGCTGAGTCCGGGGTGCCAGAGATCGGAGAGTAATGTCCGTAAGCCAGAGTTCAAGGGTTGGAGAAAGCAGCGTAGTGATGTCCGTAAACCAGGGTTCAAGGGCAGGAGAAGGTAAAGTAGTCAAATCCAAAGCAGTACACAAGTTCAAACCAAGGGAATCCAAACAGGGGCAGGGACAGGAACCAGCGCTGAAATAGACAAGGGAGCTAGGCATAGACACTGCACACACAGGAGCTACAGGAAAGCTATGCAGAGCAATGACTAAGAGGACAGAGAGGGGTTATAAAGGAAGGAGGACCAATAGGGAAGAGAGGTGGAGCAGAGGCTTGAGTGAGAGTTTGCAGGGATAGGTCGGGGAGAGCAGGGGAGGAGACAGGGAAATAATCAAGGTAAATAGCTTGTAAGCCACGGGGGGTGGAGCTTGAGTTTAGGGGCGGCAAATAACTGGAGCGGGTGCGCGCGCCTTCTATAACTGTGTTATGCGCGTGCACCGCACATGTCATAGGGCGCGAGGAACGCACCGCCAGGGGGACGCTTGGCCCTGGAGGCAGAAGGGAAGGAGAGGCAGAGGAGCCAGGTAATGTAAGGGCTGGGGAGACAGGCATACGCCGAGGGGTGCTGGTACCGCGGAGGGTAGCGAGTGGCCGGGAACGTGTGCACGCAGTGCGGGAGCCGCGCACGTGACCCGAACACGCATCAGGGTACACAAACCGCGCCGTGGAGGAGCGATGGCGAGAGAAGGAAGGGAGAGAGTGAGAATGCAGGAAAGAGGGGTGATTGGAAGTTGTGGGAACAGAGGTGACAGGGACACGCTGGGAAGCGCGAGTCCCCCGGTCCGTTACAGCACGTGGCCCAAAAGGTCAAACAGTATTACGGGACACTAGTGTCACGGGAGAACAGGCAGTTTACACCTTTTTACCAGGATCATTCATTGAGCAAACAATGTAATGAAATACATTGTAATTTATTCTACATAAATTTGCATACACACTGAAACACAAAATACAGACGAAAAGCACACTTATTAGGGGTCAAAAACTAGACTCTCCTAGGTTCAGGGAACTATACTGTAAATAAGAGTTTTACCCTGACCAGAACTTAGCCCGGAATCTCCTGGTTCCCAAATCGGCATGAAGTTCCACACACCACCGCTCCCTTCTCTTGTGAGAACATGGACTTTTTTGATCATGAGCTACAACCGATCCTCTGGAACCGAAATCGGCATCAAATCCCAGCCGCAACCGCTAAGTTCGATTTTGAGAACTTGGGCGCTAAAAACGGGACTTAGTCTCGATTTGAAAAGCCCGCCCACACTTCTACCGCAAGAAATCTCAAAGCTGATTGGCTCAGACGATTCTTATAGTATTCTGAGTTTCATTCATGAAACTCAGCAGCCAATCATCACGTGGGAACTTTCTCAGTAGCCATCAGAGCCAAGTCGGTATAGAAAGCCTGGTCAGTGGAAAATCTGAAATTGCCAAGGGACATGCACAAGTTTGCCACCTCCGTCCCTGCTATCTCATGCCAACCCCTGGGTCAGGCTCCACTAAGTCTGTAGAACAAATGGCTGCTCAGATGCCATTGTGCCCCGGACTTGGGTACTTGAGCCCTTCCCTGCTACCCAAATGTGTTTCACACCTTCTGCATCCTCTGGCTACTTTGGACTCCGATGTCCAGCAGACTTACTGGCACGTATGGGTTAGCCCTGGCAGCCTGTCTGAACGTCTGAACATCGGTTCCGAAAGTTCCAGCTCATTACAGTACACTACAGTACATTTCAATGTATTAATAAAATTTACTTTAATACATCCCTAAGAACTGGGTATGGGGAATAGAATAGAAAAGTGTACTCTTATTTTTCTAATTTTATATTTCTATCAGCCTGTATTCCCCACTACTGGACTTAGACTGGACTCTGGACTCTGAGAATCCCCTCACAACCTTATCTATGGTTGGAGCACCCATGAACCCAATACAGATTCTGGGCTACCTGGACATTAAGTGGGTATCCCCCTTAACCTAGGGACCCTTCAGTTATAGGGACACTTTTCATCCTTTGCCCCATTTACTTTTGTGGGCTATGCTGAAGCAGGGAATCCTAGTGGTGAGTTACGCAAGCGTTTTTAAGGGGAGGTATTGCCGGTAAAATGTGCCAACATGTGTCCGAGAATCAGGCATGATTAGGGGAACCGACAACTCCGGACCCCAACAACCTAGGCACATTCTAACAACAATTCCTCCGCAAAACCCCTCTTAAAACTCATGCCCTAGCAATCCCTGCTCGCTGACATGCCCAGAAAGATAAAAACACATCAAATACTTTGTTTACGCAAGGTACATGCACTGTAAAGCATACATTGTTACTGGGCTCAAGAACGAACTCTCTTGAACCCTTATACTCGGATCAGGGGTAACTAAAAACAGGCTTAACCTTTATTTAGAGCCTGGTTACCCCCTTACTGTCACAACTAGGCCTTGAATAACAAAATGCATTTTGAAACCCCTTATTGCCACAGATATACAGACATAACAGTGATCCCCAATCGGATGATCATATACACACTATTACTGTATTTATAAAATGCTACGCAGTCGTATCCCAAGTCTCCACGACCCCTGTGTTACAGTATGTATGAGGGGCACGTGTTAGTTTTTGAACAACGTTGGAAATATAGTAACTGTGGATGTAACATATGGCAGACCTGTTCTTCACAAAGCCTTCAGTACCCTTGTCTGTGAATGAGAATTCCCTTTTTCATTACTCATGACACTGGTAACCTGACTGGCTGTTGATCATCCCAACCTCCAAAAGACCACCTCAGCTTTCTCTCTCTCTGCAACTGCTCACATCTCCATGCATCTTTCTTTCTCTGCACATTCCGCTGGGCCTCCTTGCAGGAAGTACTCACCCTTAGTCTCAGCCAGTCCATCCTGAGATCACTCAGGCTCCCCGGCTGCCTCCATGTCCTGTTGCAGCCTCTCTCCAAGATTCCTCTCTTCTTCCACAGCATTTCCTACTGGCTGCTTCTCTGGCTATCCTGGGACACATCCTCCTGCCCCAGGGAGTTGTAGTTGTCCTATTGCAGCCAGGGGACAGTGTACAGTTGCATTCACTTATGAGGGGGTTACAGAATTAGAAGAGCCAGATCCACAGAGCTTTGTTTAGTTAGGGCTTATATCATCAGTTTTCCTAAAACAGTAACAGACGTTATTTTCCCTGTGGTTAACCCATGTCCAGAAAGCTAATTGTATGCAAATAGAACAGCCGTAAAACATCTAATTAGGTAGAAGCATGCGGTAGGGGGAGGCGAAGGAATGTTCTGGAATGGGAACAAGGGAAAGGAAAAGGTAGGGGTCTGAGAGTGGGGAAGGTAAAACTCTGGATAAGGGGGAAGAATGTAGGGACCTGGGGTTGGAGAAGAAAGAGGTTCAGACCTGAGGGAAGGTGAATAAGAAGGTAGGGCACTGGGGAGGGGAGAGAAGGTAGTTGCCTGGGGGGTGGGAGAAGATAGGGGCCTGGGGGTGAGAAGAATGTAGGGGACTGGGGGGGGGGAGAAAATAAGGTGGGAGAACCGGAAGGTGAAGAAGGTAGGGTTCTGGGGATGGGGGGTGGGGGGGAGGTATAGGTCTAGAAGGTAGAAAAGGTAGGGATCTGGGAGTGGGATGCGGTGATGACAAGGACCTGTTGGAGCACAGGGGGAAGAGACGGTCTGCCCCCTGGGAGGAGAAGAAGGTAGTGACCATGGGGTTGAAAAAGGTAGGGGTTTGAAGGAGGGGCAAACAGATGGTATGGCCTGAGAGATGGGGGTGATGTTACCCCCTGTTCGGTGCCTAGGTTTTATATACAAAGAAGATCATGTATTTGTTACTACAATTTTTTCATAGTAACATCCAAATAGTGAATGGAATTATACTTATGCCCTTTGGTAACTCAAATAGACATAGATAATGCACTTCAATTTTTATGAAACTGTCTCTCAGGCCATAATTAAAATGTTTTTTTTCTCTTGTCTATGACTGTTGAATTACTATGGCCTTAGTCTCAAAATAGTGGAAATTGTAGTCTACTAAAGTGAATAAGATACTAAGCGCCAATCCAGGGATAATGCACAGAAAGCCCCATTGACTTTAATGGCGTCATCACACTTTATAAAATAAGGCCCTATGGCCCAGATTCCACTAATCAATGCAAAGACTTTTCAATTCTTAAGACCCATTCAAATGAATGGAATTTAGGAAAGAATAAGGCCTAGCAACATTTAGTGATTCTGGTATACAGTGTCTGCTTTGTGCTCCATTAAATGTCGGGAGCTAAGCTATATTACCCAGTCTGTCATGGGTTAACACAATAGTGAAAGTAGTATGCACAGTATAAAACAACTACGATAAGTGAAAGGCCCATGATAGAATTTGTCTATAGATTTGCAGATGTGCCATCAACATTACTCATATCAGAGCAGCTAGGTTAGCTTCACCTGTAAACTAAGGTACTAGTTCAGGTATTCCAGCTAGAATAAGTGGTCCTCTAAATAGGGGTAGAGGGTAGTGCATGCACTCTGTCACACTGGTAATAGGGGGGGGTACTTAGCTGCCGGTGCACTGGTTCTAGGGAGCTCCTGACGTCCCAAAACAGTCCAGTAGGAAATGAAGAAGCAGGCACACGTTGTTAATCACACATGTTGCTGATTAAGACCGTGAGCCTGCTTCTTCATTTCCTCTAAATAGGGGTTCCTTAGCTATGAGAGAGGGATAGTGAACCACTTGTACAATCAAGTGAATGTTGATGATCTTTTTATACATGGCACATGTATTGGCACTTCTTCTGTATAGTGCCCAATCATTTTAAACAGAACTAAATGGAAAGCTGCTCTCTTGAAATAAATCTTGTTTATTATAGAGATATAGAAAGCTATCTCGGTTTGCTTCATGAAAGTTTTCAATACAATTTTTAAGTAATTACTGAAATTATTATGTATTTATGTGAGTTGATTTGTAGGGTCAAAAGAGCACATATTTCTCTGTACAAAAGTTTGTCAATTTGTACACAAAATTACTGAGGTAAAAATCCTCTCCAGATAAGATGTGTGTGGCTGTCTTTTGTGTATTTTTTTATTTTATTTTTAGCAAAGTTTCTTGCACTGTATCTTTTAAACCTTTTCACCTGCCACAGATGTCCAAAATTCTGGTAATTGAAAGTAACAGTAACACTCAACATATTGTCCACCCCAGGTTTTCTGTACAGTAGTGAAGCTTCAGCTGTCAAGGAGTAAATACGATGGAGAATCGATGACACAGGTGCATAATTTCCATTAGTTTGAGTCACTTGGGAATGCTGAGCCTAAGTTTCTGTCAATAAGTCTTTGTTCTGGGCTTTGTACTCTCATTGTTTCAGTTTATCATGATGTAATTTAATAATATTCTCATTGCTCACTATTTACCACTTTATGTTGGAAGCAGATTATGGGCAAATTGTTTACAAATTGTGTCCCATTGCTACTTGCACATTTGCAAAATGTTCTAATTAAAAAGTGTAAGACGATTCAGACTATTGATTGTTTTTATTATGCCTGGAAAATGTCTAATAATATATTTTGGATGCATTTGCAAACAGAACGCTAGTAAAGGTTTCACTTGTGCATTTCAATTTTTTAGTGAAGAACATAATTAAAAAAAAAAGTTTTAACTGTTTATTTAGTTCTTCTTTTTTGGGTAAATATATTTGGGGTACAGAAATAGGAAAAGGGGTAAAAAAAAAAAAAAAGAGACAGCAGTACAAAAAAAGATTACTCAAACAAGTTCATAATAGTCAAATAAATAATTATATTTTTTTATTCTGCTTGTTCCAGCTAAATAAAAAGCTTTGCATTTTATTAAGTGGTGAAATAACATTGATGCCCTGTGGCCTGGACAGGTATGCAGATTTCTTACAAAATGGCCTGAAATATAAATATTACAAAAATGCTGAAAAGATCTTGGCAATTCTGCTGGTAATAGTATATGCACCATGTGTTGTATAATGTCTCCAGGGATAGATGGAAAACCCTTTCAGAACTGTGTTTTATAACAGAGATACACTGTAAATGCTTCTAGATAATCAAAGGCTGATTTGCTTGACACGTAAAATGAGAGAACACTGAACAGCTGCTTTTTAACAGGAAAGCCAGATTGCCAATGCAGAGAATGGAGGGATTTATAACCTGTCTAACTCTAACCATAGAGTCACACGGCCAGCTTGCATCCACTGGCTTATTATTAAACCAACAGGTGTGATGGGGGAGGTTGTAAAAGGGACAAACCTGAAACAATCTACCTTACCGAAGGATTGAAGGATGGGCTGTGAGGAGGCTGAATCAATTGAAACAGTTGTCTTACGTAGATAATTGCCTCTGAAAAAAGACCTGGCTACTGTACAAATATTGTTTTTATCTAAGGGAATTAGTCACCAGTGTAAATGCAGCACACATTGTTAGCATATGATCTCAACTGCACTGGATTTAGCGGTAAAGCAAATTATACTGAAATGCAAGAATAAGGGAAAAGGCGTTACATGCGGCTTTACTCCCACACTAATCATGGTTATGCTCTATGGAATATAGAAAGTCAAAATGCTGCTTGTAAGCAGTCTGTCCTCCCTTTCCATCTACAGGACTAGACTTGCTTTCTGGCAAAATGTTTGATTAGGTCAGCGCTCAACTAAACTTTCAGAAAGACCCAGGCACATTTGTAATACTGTCTGCTCTGAAGGCAGCCATGTGCTGAAAAATATTTTATTCCCATCCATTTGAATGAAGTAGTTCGCTTGTCCAGCTTCACAGCATTCTAAAAAGTGCCTAATAGAGATATTAGAAGACTATCAATCTATCAAGTATTACATGTAGTTAATTAGGGGGGGAAGTATTTGAAAAAATATGTTAATTTAAGTACTTTAGACACTTTTTAAGATTAAGTGGAGTTAAAAATGGAGATATTGTAGCCTACGTTTTATATATAGTTTAAGAGATACTTAGTTGCTATTATCTTGATTTTTTAGGTCCGTATTAAAGTTACTGTAAAGGTGTGTTCTCTGTGCTGTAGATGAGTTTTGGCCCATTCTCCATAATGGAGCTAATCATGTTTGCAGTATAGGGAAGGCCTATTTACAGTATAGGGGAAAAAGTATTAGGTGGTCCATGGCCATTTTTTTAGGTATCATGTGCTCGTATCTACAGTTGTGTGACAAATTTGCACACATTCACAAATACTGTGAATCTCGAACATTATTACACTTACTAATGCAAAAAAAAACATTCACCAAAAAACTCCAATCACAAACTCATTGAGTAATTAGTGCTCAAAAAAATCACTTGATGACACAAATTTGGCCCAAATTATGTTGCTTCCAGCTATTATAAGTAGAGCACATGAATAAATGCCCCCTGTTATTATGTGTAGTAGTGTTGAGGTGGGAGGATGCTAAGGGCAAACTAGTTATTGTTTGCAGCTATTATTGGTGCTCTGATGCTCAGTGCACACACAGAGGGGTTTATGTGTTAAGGCAAAAGTGGAGCAACTCTAGAGCAGAAAGATTGACTCGAATGCATCAAAGAAAAAATAGCGTTAAAAGCAATGGAATTGTTTTCTTTAATACATCACATACATGTATTTGCTTCAGGTTGGCTCCTCTTTTGCCTTAACACACAGACCGCAGAAACATTCAGTCAATAATTACATGAAATAATTCATGAAACATGTTTATGCAGAACATGATGCATGCTTTTGGTCTGGTTGTTTAATTCTGTCACTGCAAGTGTCTACTGCAGCTGCTATGTTGTGCCAGTAATGTACTGTATGGGTCATGTACAGCACACCTGTATGCATGTGACCTGTATTCGGGACAAGGGTTAATACACAGCTCGCAGGCTGGCCCACTTTTCACCTTCACAGAGGTCTCTCAAATGAACAATATCTCCCCTCAATCTGTTGTAGCAAAATGTGTCCGCAAATATAAATTCTCGCTACAAAGAATGCAACAGTTCATTCAGAGCACCAAAGCATAATTTATTATATGTTTTAATATATGTATATATATATATATATATATATATATATATATATATATATATATATATATATATATATAAAATACAGTGCTTAGATTACAGAAAAAGGATTACAAGAACATACAAATACAATAAATGCCGAACGGTTTCTTAAGATACAGTAACAGGATAAAACATAAAACAGAAATCCCTCTACAGTATGTTACCATATGTCATAGGTTTTCCCCTAGAGGTGTCACTGGCATAGAAATAGGTAAATTCATGTTTTTTGACATAAACACACCTCTGTTGAATTCTAATTTCATAACTTCAGGGCAAGCCCGACATACCATTTTTTCCCGTTGAAACAACATAACCTCATCCCTGTCGTAAAGGGGCTCTAGTTTGCTGGTTTTACAACAGAGAAAAAAACTTCTGAAAGACGTTTCAGTTCTTGCCTCAATATATAAAAGCACTCATAACTTCATTTCTCTAATACTTAGACACATGTGAGTCATATCAATAGATTCAGGCGATTATGACAGATGTAACCAGACTAATGTTGGCCATTTTGCTCTTTAATTTGAGTGACAAATGGATATTTGTCCTTGGTACCTCTTACCCATGTGTGTGTGTGGTCTTATTACATCCGTCTCCTTGCAATGATTACAGATATTTGAACAGTATTCAAAACAGTATTCAAGAGGTTATCACCGGATATCCTCAATTTTAATAAATTCATTATTTTGTGGAATACTTTCATAGCCACGCCCCCCTGAACCTTGCAGAACCCTCCAGAACCCTCCAAAGAATGCTTTTGAAAGTACCTCCAAAAGTTTCTGTTTTCTTGGATGTCAGGATGGCCATAAATTAATCCCCACTCTGGCATAACAGATTCTATTAGTCCTAAAACTAAGCCTGGCAAAGGGTTTCACAGGTCAATAAAACATTCCATGAACTTTTAGTGGTTCATAAGTAATAACCCACCAATTAAGCAATCTTTGAAGCTTTGGACAGACCGAGAAAGACTCTTAACCTATCATAAAACCAATATATTGTTGTGACGCTAGGGGGTAGCCGGCCTTCATAAATAAAAGGTGAAGCCCAGCTGACTGCCCCTAAGACTGTGTGTCAAGAGCTAAAGAGCTCTTGGGTCTAGTAATGCACTCTGATATGTTTCCCTGTATTTCAGCTCCCATTTTACTGTCTCCTGTAAGCTCCATAGCTAGACATACCATGTGTAGTAGTTAGGTCCCCTGGAAGGAGATAGCTACAGAACAGGGTTTTTGGAACGGGAGGTTAAGGGTGGATATTGGGGGGCAACTAGACAAAGTGTATAAAATGTTGCTGACCGGGGTTACTGGTATTTTACTCACAAATCACGTATAATTTACGGGGACCTGTCTGTAGATGAAGGCGGGGTATATGTATGGAAGTCCCATGCAAAGTATAGGGAAAACCTGACCTGTTTTGTGCTTTACTGTTCCACTTGTCCCAGAAACATAAAACATTGGGAGTGTAAGTTTTAGGTGGGATATTTGGGTCAAAATGCATTTATCTTATTTGCAGGGTTCACGGGACAAAGTTACCGGTAGTCCCGTAATTCTCCCGATGTGCAGGCAGGATCTGCAGGTACGCGAGGTGAATTTCACCGAGGCTACACAATGTCCCCCAGAATCCTGGTTTTCGAGCCCAAGTATCCCAGACCCATTTCCCTTACAATATAAGGTTCCCCAAGACATATACTCTATTAAAACATGTTTTGGAATGTTTTGTACAGTCAGCGGGGGAGCGGAGCGAGCGCCCGGGACACCCCCCACTGCTCTCAAGCACGCGCCGCGCGCCCCCGCGCTCTTCTCCTCTCTCCGTGTCAGCTCCCTCCTGGTGCTCCGCTCAGCTCTCCCCCCCAGAGCTCCGCTCAGCTCTCCCCCCGGGTGCTCCGCTCAGCTCCCCACCGGTGCTCCGCTCACCTCCCCCCGGTGCTCCGCTCACCTCTCCTCCGGTGCTCCGCTCACCTCCCCCCCAGTGCTCCACTCACCTCCCCCCCGGTGCTCCGACAGGCAGTGGACACGCGGCGCCTAAGATGGCGGCGCCCGGAAGGACCCCCTTCCTCCCTCGTGGAGTAAGATGGCGGCGGACGGAAGGAGAGGTGACGTGTGTGTGTGTGTGTGTGTGTCACTGTGTGTGTGTGTGTCACTGTGTGTTTGTGTGTGACACTGTGTGTGGTGGGGACACTGTGTGTGTGTGACACTGTGTGTGTGTGACACTGTGTGTGACACTGTGTGTGTGTGTGTGTGTGTGGGGGGGGGACACTGTGTGTGTGTGTGTTTCACTGTGTGTGTGTGTTACACTGTGTGTGTGTGACACTGTGTGTGGGGGGGACACTGTGTGTGTGTGTGTATCACTGTGTGTGTGAGTGTGTCACTGTGTGTGTGTGTGTGTGTGTGACACTGTGTGTGGGGGGGACACTGTGTGTGTGTGTGTGTGTGTGTGACACTGTGTGTGTGTGTGTGTTACACTGTGTGTGTGTGTGTTACACTGTGTGTGTGTGTTACACTGTGTGTGTGTGTCACTGTGTGTGTGTCAGACACTCTAGGGTGGGGACCAGAGCTACGCATGGGGGGAGGGGGAGCAGGAGCGGAGAGAGAGGGGGGAGCGGAGAAACATACAGGGGGAATGGAGAGGAGGGACATGGAAATTGTAAGCAACCCACCCCCCCTCCTGTCCACTGTCCCCCCCTCCTGTCCACTGTCCCCCCTCCTGTCCACTGTCCCCCCCTCCTGTCCACTGTCCCCCCCTCCTGTCCGCTGTCCCCCCTCCTGTCCACTGTCCCCCCCTCCTGTCCGCTGTCCCCCCCCTCCTGTCCACTGTCCCACCCCCCTCCTGTCCACTGTCCCCCCCCTCCTGTCCACTGTCCCCCCCCTCCTGTCCACTGTCCCCCCCCCTCCTGTCCAGTGTCCCCTCCCTCCTGTCCACTGTCCCCCCCCTCCTGTCCACTGTCCCCCCCTCCTGTCCACTGTCCCCCCCCTCCTGTCCACTGTCCCCCCCTCCTGTCCACTGTCCCTCCCTCCTGTCCACTGTCCCCCCCTCCTGTCCACTGTCCCCCCTCCTGTCCACTGTCCCCCCCTCCTGTCCACTGTCCCCCCCCTCCTGCCACTTTCCCCCCCCTCCTGTCCACTGTCTCCCCCTCCTGTCCACTGTTCCCCCCTCCCGTCCACTGTCCCCCCTTCCCGTCCACTGTCCCCCCCTCCTCCTGTCCACTGTCCCTCCCCCCCCTCCTCCTGTCCACTGTCCCTCCCCCCTCCCCTCCTCCTATCCACTGTCCCTCCCCTCTCACCCCTCCCCTCCACCCCTCCCCTCCTCCTGTCCACTGTCCCTCCCCCCTCTCCCCATCCCCTTTTCCTAGCGGGAAATTTCACTCACGGGCAACGCCGGGTCTCTCAGCTAGTACTGTATAAAAGTCTATACAGTCAGCCCTGGCATCTACATAGGTGCCGGGGTGTCTGCATAGACATCGGAGTTCAAAGGATAGAGTATGTCCAGAGCTGACAAAATCATTTGGTGAGAGGGGAAGGGTGATTTTCCAGGTCCGGAGTACAAAGGGAACCTTGTGGGGACACCTTTTGAGACTGCCAGACCTGGTGGAGCCTGCCCAGTGGATGGCAATGGGTTAGCTGGGGGAAGATGCAGCTCATAGGCGCATTTTCCATTGGCTAATTCATATTTCCCGCTACCCGGCTTTGAGCTTGCTTGGCACGGCTCCTCCTCTGACGTCAGCCAAGAGATGAGCCCCTGTTTCTATTGTCTAGCGGGAGGGAATTCCCACACTCTGATTGGTCGCCGCCCCGACTTCCATGCTGGAGATAAAACAGCTGAGGGTATGTTAGGAGACAGCTGAAGCAGAGAACCAGACCATCCTGTGGCTTAAGTCGGTGATGCAAGTGTGGGCTTTTCAAAGTTGCTCTGTTACGAATAGCAGAGCAGCCGGCATCATTTTTGGAGCTAGGAAAGGCTGCCCAGCAAAGACTAAGTCAGACCCGAGGACCAAGTTTTGAAAATAGAATGTAGCGGTAGTGGCTAGGGTTTCAAGCCGAAAAGAGGACCAGGAAGCCGGGAACGATTTCCCGGTCAGAGTAAGCCTTCCGAAGCAGGTGCCATGCACCTATTTGAGGCTAGTTTTCGACCCCAGACCCCCAGTAAGTGTGTATTCTGTCTGTATTTTGTATATTCATTGTGCTTTACCCAAATAAACTACATTTTATTCTACTAACTTGTTATGCCCACTGAATGATCCCTGTTAAAAGGTGCTAAAAGTCCTGGTCTGCCATGACAATTGTATTTTTTTTAAGCATTAACCTCTGAAGCACCAGATTGATTAAAATGCACAATATCTCATGATATCACCATGTCACCTCCCTCCTCAAAATGAGTGAAGGGGCTGGCTTGCACGCTTAATTCTGTCACTACAAGTGTCTACTCCAGCTGCTGTGTTGTGTCAGTAATGTATGCATATCAGCAATATCATCATATCTCTTATCTAGAACTGTAGTGTATAAAATGCTTCTGTGAGTATACTGTATGACTAGCTAATTGGCCTTTATTTGTTGGTGGCCACTGTTGGTCAACAATTCAGTTGGCAAATAAAATCCAAGAGATACTAAGATATTTTTCAACAGTTATGGGTGGTTTCTATGTAAGGTGAGTTTGTAGTGCAGTGGCACTGTGTGTGTATATTAATTTTGGCTCAAAACATGTCTAACAGGTAAATGTACCCACAGACCTGGTACATTTGATAGTTGCTATGAGATGTGCTCTGTTAATTATTGTCCCTATGACTGCCTCTTTCTATCAAGTTATTTGGAACTCCCCTCCCCTCCTATTTCTAAATGGATGCCACAGCTAGTGTGATACTTAAAGAGGCAATCCAAGCTGATTGATTACATACTGTACATACATACATACATACATACATACATACATACATACATACATAGTGACCAGGGGCGTTAATCTGCCAAAAACTGCAGAAGATACCGGCAGCTAATTCGGAGGTAAGTATCTCAGGAAGCAGGGGGTGTTCTGAGGTGAAATTAATGGAGTTCAGATCCGGAGTCCCCCTTCTTCAACCCTGCATTAAAAAAGGAAAACAAAAAACAAAAACAGCTTGGATTGCGCCTTTAATGGGACTTTCAGAAACATCAGGAATTGTGCTCTCAATAGGGGCAATAGCTGAAACAAAAACCTACTTTACAGACCCGCCGAGAGGATTCCTGGGGCTCTAGATGCTTGCAAGTGCCTGGGGTGTGGAAAGCTGCTGGTGGTCCAGGGACGGTGAGAGACAAGTAGGGCCTTCACTGGCCCAGGTACAGCAGTCATGGGCTCTCAGCCCCCTCTCTGCCTCCTGCTTCTGCAAATATAAAAAAAAAAAGAAAGGAAAAGGAGAAAAAATAATAACAGAAAAATAGTTCTAGTAATATTATTTTCTTTTCCTTTTTTTAATCTACAGTAATTCTCTTCTATTTACTTATATTTTGTTTTGTTTTTAAATCGTTTAAGAATCTGCCAACAGATTGCTGAATTCACGGATTTTTAGTGTATGGGAATAATAAAAAATCTGCAAAAAAGGAAATCTTCCTTTTTGACATTTATCCGCTAAAATCCGTGGACCAAAGGAATCGGCCGATCCACTGCGGATCCAAATTCGCAAAAAAAAAAAAAAGTGCCTATCTCTAGTTACCACATTTTCTTACAGCTTTCCATAGATTGCCAATGTGGTTATCTAGGCTCCCATTGAGAGGCCCTATGTAGCCAGTGACAATCAATGGATTTATGTTGGAAATGTATTTTTGTAAACAACTTTTATTTTATTATTAATGTTGATGATTATTGTGTGTAATTACTGTATATATTTTCTTATGTGGCAAAAAGCCCTATTAGCGACATTTGGCAATGCTTTACTAGTCACTTAGATTGCCAAGGGGGTCAGGTAGTGTGATTTTAGTAATATTAACCCCTTTGACGCCTGTGGTATACCTTGGTAGCATTTATATTACACAACCCTATGTTACAAATATTACATAACCCTCCCCCGTTGGATCACTATGCTGTAATTAACCTGTTACTATCAGTTCTGTTAATTGCTGCATTGTGGCCAATCTAAAAAATGTCACCCCGGAAAATATTACCGCAATCTTGATGACTTCAGTAATCAAATTGCTATATTGCTACCCAGTATTTTCTGTCCCCGGGTGCGATATCGTCTTTGTTTTAATGGCGTTTGATAGCTTAAACCATAAAATGTACAACATTTCAGGGGTAAACAAAACAGTGACCCAATAGCAGAATTCAAAATGTTATACTGTATGTGTGTTACAGACTCTCATTTACCTTTGGCGAATTGTAAACACTTATGTCATTCCACATGTTACATTTAATTAGAAATGTTATTGGCCATATGTATTAAGTTGTTCTACTTTGTAAGACACTTCCTTGCACCCCTTAGAAAGGAAAATTGGAAATATGTTGGGATACCTCGCAAATACTTCACTACAGTTTGCAGGGTCTGCTAAGACCACACAAGATCCCTGTGCAAGCACCTAATTTTAACATGCTCAAACACACCTAAATGTGGAACAAATAAATAATTAAATACAAAAGATTCACGTTGTGTCATAACATATAGGTGCCGCAAGACAATAATTAGGGCATATGGAGAGAGGATAGGAACCAGCGGAATATAGCTGGGCACTGATCCTAAGCATATATAACGCACAGCAGAACCAAGAGAGTTCTATTACCAAACTCTCCAAGCAACCACTATGTATGGTGTATATATGCCATACACAGCGAATCGTTAATCACCATAGATCTCACTAGGGGTCGCAATACCCCTCTTTTCATAAGTAGGCATTTAGGATATATATATATATCTGCCAACCCATACAGTACGTAAACACCACTACTCATACTAAATCTATGTGGCGTCTAATTCATTGAGACTATTGCAACAAGACATCTCAATTTGGCAAGACCTACTTCACCAGCATTAAGACTGTTTCAATCCGGTTCATATACATCATAAGCAATAGAGTTACTGCTAAACGATTTTTTTGGATGTATAATTAGCCACGCTCTGACCTTCCAAACAAAAGGTCTATCTATTGGTGGTATAAACGTGAGTTGCTGTGGTTTTTGCGCACTACTAAATACAAGAAACACTAAGCAAGGAAACCATTTTTTATTATTATTTTTATTTGAAAACATCAGCAAAAAAAAAATTATGTTGACATTTGGTCATAATAAAATGTAATCTTTTAACACATTCAGTGTGTGCATCATTGGACCTATATATTTATACTTCATGGTCAGTTGTGCACCAATATATTAGGTATTTCTGCAAGTGGCAAGTACCCTCCGGATACGAACCACTTTTTTCTGACCTTGCACCCCTTAGTAAACACTTTAATGCACATTGACGCCTTTAAGGGGTCTTCCAGCATGGAAGTGTCTATGCTAAGGCTGGATAACTCCAGTCCTCAAGGGTCACACAGATCAGGGTTTCAGGCTCTCCCTTCTTCAGCACAGGTGACTCAATCAGCGAATTAGTCAAAAACTGACCCACTGACTGGTACTTCCAAAATCTATAGTGTATATCACTAAATTAAGGGATTTTAGGGTATCCGTCACCTCTCTCCACTGTACAAATAAGCATCTGTATCACAAATTCCTCTGAATATAACACATCACAAGAAAACATCAACTAATCAACAAAATTAAATATACATCTTTGAAATAAAGTCAGAGTGTAAATAGATAAAGAGCCAAGTTTAAATTGTCAGTTAGTGGAAAAACTCAAATGAAAATAACGTGTAAAGCCACATGTATGCAAAATAGTTAGAGAACAAGATAGAATTATTATGATAAAACTACATAAGTCCAACAGATACTTCTGAATATATCAAAACAAAAAAATGTCAAGGGGCAGCTGTACTTCATGCAAATAATGCATGAAATACAAGTCAATTAATAAAGACCCCAAAGAATGCTCATCACGTATAAAAACCCACCATACCCAAGTGTCCTTACACAAGTAGGGTTTAATACAACCTTCCCAAATAAATAACCAATGGAAGTAAAGTGCCTTGACACATTGATGCTAAAGTGACACACAGTCAAAATAGTGTTATTTTTGAAGCAACGTTTGATCCATAGCAGTTCATAGCCTTTGTTTTTTGCCTCCTTTAAATTAACTATTTTGCTCTTCAAAAGGATTGTTTTTACTTTGCAATAATATTGTAATAAATAAATTCCCTTAAATATATGTTTTTATAGTATTGCACCTCGTCAAAGCCTTGAAGCGTTACGTTTTAAGTGTTGACTACTGCAAGGGGTAATGCCATGTTCTGTGTTGCTTTGGTATGGCAGATAGATTACAAAGTAAATGGCTTTGCTTTACTTTTCATAATCTCAAATAATGGTAAAATAGATTTAGCTGTTAAAGTGTTGAGGGTGTTGCCACTGGCTCATGCAAAGAGCGATAGCAACAGTACCTAGTAACAAGGACTATTGAGTCACTATCCAGACTAAAATAAACTAGACAAACAGGAAAAAGTGGTTTTCCAACTACAAAAGAGGATGAGGACAGCTTTCTGCTCAAGTAATAAACAGACTCATTGCTCTTTCAGGACATTTATGTGGACCAAGTTCTGCCAAGATCACAATAAGGAGGAAGTTTATTTTGCCTCAGTTATGATAACTAAGCATGGAGGAGTGTGAGAAGTTCTTACACAATGTAAGAGAAATGGCTTGCAGCAATGATGGTTGCTTTAAAGATGATGAACACCGTGATAGTAGGGGACCAGCTGGTTTCACATAATAATACCACATCCCAAAAATATTCAAACATTGTTGTATTTTCACAGCCAACATTTTTTTATTGTTCTATTTTGTATCCATACAATGATTATGGTTTTTATTAATGACTAGCTGAGAGACCCGGCGTTGCCCGTGAGTTAAATTTCCCGCTCCCTCCTCTCCCCCTATTTCTGGTCTCCCCCTCTTTCTCCGTTCCCCCACCCCCCAGAGGGAGGGAGGGACAGTGGACAGGGGGGGGGGGCAGTGGACAGGAGGGGGGGGACAGTGGACAGGAGGGGGGGGGGCAGTGGACAGGAGGGGGGGGCAGTGGACAGGACAGACACCCGGCGTTGCCCGGGCTTAACATTTCCCGCTCCCTCCTCTCCACTCCCCCTGTCTGTTTCTCCGCTCCCCACCCAGGCGCAGCTCCGTTCCCCACCCTACAGTTTCCCACACACACACACAAACAGTGACACACACATACACACACATTGTCACACACACTGTCACACACACACACACACACACACACACACACACACACACACACACACACACACACACACACACACACACACACACACACACACACACACACACACACACACACACACACACACACGCACACACACACACAGTGTCACACGCACACACACGCACACACACACACACACACACACACACACACACACACACACACACACACACACACACACACACACACACACACACACACACACACACACACACACACTGGACAGGAGGAGGGGGGGGGGTAGGGAGAGTGGAACGTCCGGCGATCCTAACAGGTGGCTCTCCACCTCCCGCCAGCCGTGACTGCGCACCACCACCCCACCTCCCCGCGCCCCAGCGCCCATCTCCCTCCCCATGCGGGCAAGCAGGCTCCCGTGCACGCGGCCCTCAGCTCGCGCTCCCTCAGGTGCAGGCTCCCGTGCACGCGGCCCTCAGCTCGCACTCCCTCAGGTGCAGGCTCCTGTGCACGCGGCCCTCAGCTCGCGCTCCCTCAGGCTGCCCCCTCCCCCTCCCGGCCGTCCGCTCCGCCGCCTGGTCCCGGCCGGTTGAGGCGGGAGGCGCCAGGGTGTGAGGCAGCGGGAGGCACCGGGGTGGGAGGCGGCGGCCCTGCGGCAGGGGTGTGAGCTGGGAGGCAAGGCAGGAACAGAGGCTGGAGGCGCAGGGGTTTGAGGCCCCGGCGGCAGGGGTGTGAGCTGGGAGGGGAGGCGCAGGGGTTTGAGGTGGCGGGCTGCGGGCAGGGGTGTGAGCTGGGAGGGGAGGCTGGAGGTGCAGGGGTGTGAGGCGGCGGTTTACTTACTTACCTGGGCGGGTGGTGGTGTGTGTGTGTGGTGGTGTGTGTGGCAGTTGGGTGAGGTGGCAGTTGGGTGACGTCATAGAGCCACCAATCTGATTGGCCAGAGGCTGAGGACCAATCAGATTCACCACATCTACTTTCAACCTCACAAATTTCAAGTTTATATATTAAGATTTTGACTCTTAATATTTTATATATGTAACCCCTTTTCCTTATGCTTATGGGAAACTGCAGGCGATTTATGCATGCTGCTAATACCTGTAGCTCAAAGGAGGCCTGAGCCTCCACTTTTGGGAGCCTGGGGTGAGCTCTCACTTTTGTGCAGCGCCTCCACCTATGAGGATCCCAGCATAAGCAGGATATGCTCCTCATAGGATCCAATACAATAGCAATAATACTACCACAACCAATGTGTCATATAACTCGTATTTACTATACAGGATATAACAGTAGATCACACAAATACAATATAATAGTACAAGGCAGTAGTCCACACCCTGAGTGGTTCCCCCAAAGTACTGAGGGTGCCGTGGCATGAATAATCCCAGGTGTCCGCACAAGCAATCCCAACCAAGTGTGAGGTAGCGCTACCCCCCCTGTGATGTGTAGGTGCATGTTGGTACCTTCCTGGTCACAGGCCAGACCAGGAAATATTGAGATGAAGATGCTGGATCAGGTGCCACACAGTGGGGCCTCCAACACAACTCCCCTCACACTTTATCCAGGAAGTGGTCTGCAGTGAATGCAGGGTTCCACCTCTGTGCTGCCTCGTGCAACTCTTGTCCAAGGCCGCAGTTTGCCGTTTGGACGTCTGTCCACTGACGCAGTAAGGCATCGATCACTCTAATGTGGGGAGGGTCCCTACAATACTGAATTGATATGGCTCAGGGCCTAACTGGGGCCTAGGGGGCAAGGCCTAGGCCTTGTCCAGGAAGCTACTGCTCCCTGGACACTACCTGTCTCCTTGGTGCCTCTGTCAGACTGCCTCACTATCTCCAGCCCTGCAGAGGATATTCGCTTATCCAAAATGGCCACTCGCACCCTTTCCTGCAAGTCCTTCTGGGACTTATAGTCCTTTCAATCCCTTCTGAGTTGTCCCAAAATGGCCTCCACTCCAGCAGTCACTGCGCATGCGCGCCAAGCTCCACAATATAACTGGACACACAACTCCCTAGTTGCGTGGCGCTCCGCCGACCAGTCGAGCAGTTACCCCTCACCGGAGTTAAGGAGGCGGACTCGGCTACATATATTAATATAATGTTATCAAAATATACAAGTACATATAATAACACATTATACAAATACACTACACTTGTGACTGAAAATTAGTCCCATTTTCTCTTTAATGCCCTAACCGTTACTCTCGATGAATGTATTGCTTGCTTCCCCAACTTCTCTTCTGGTCTGACAATGCACATCCCTTTAATAACCATGTTCACAACACTGTTTCGCATTCTTCAATTTACCATCCTTTTGGCAGTTAAACCACGACCTACCAAATCACCCCACTGTACAATATCTCTCATAATCTCAATCTCCTTAATTGTATGCTCCATACAAGACTCTACTGGTCAAGCCCCCATGTCATCAATTAGAAGGGCTAATTTTTTGGCACATTGTAGTCACTCATACATGTTTTGGTAATTTTAATGGGATTTAGATAATATATCCTGAAAAGAGAAAAAGGAATTTACAGTATGTTCTAGGTACTGCAAATCAGGATTTTGTAGAAAAATTATATCTTATTTGGATGTCTCAATGGCAACTTGTTTTTTTGACACATGTTCATGCTTGTTGTGGATATTACCAAGCACTGAAAGGAGGAAGTTGTGTTTTGTCATCTTGTAGATAAGTCACACAATTATAAATAGTTTTACTGAGTCATTATTGGCTCTCATTACCTGGTAATGTTTATTAATTTAAAATGCCTAAGAAAGTATTAACGTCCTATTAGAGCTGATGTCAGCTATGGTTCAATGTTGTGGTAGGAAATATGTTTTCGTACAAATCATTGTGCCTCCCTTTATATATTCTGTTGCGCCTATCGTGTAAATATGGATGCTTAATAGCTACTAATTAAGCAGTAGTACACAGTATAAAAGATTTGATTTATGGGGTTTTGCACTGTAGTTTTAGTTACCGTACAGTATATTGATGTACCCTTCAAAGGGATTTACTCTGAAGCTCCAAGTGAATTAACATACTGTAGGCAGGAGAAGCAATCAAAGACAAAATGGAATAATGGGACAAGGTGGACTGTGAATAAGTGAAAGACAGAGGGGCATATGAATGGATCACGCCATAAACCTCACATGAAATGTGGCCCCTATGACATTGCTGGAAAATTCATTATTTTTGTGACATCTTAAAGCTGCTATCTTACCTATGAATATGATCAAAGTAAACTAGAGGCCATTTGTACTTAATGGGTTTATCTTAGTAATGCGAGTGCTATAAAATCATGAAGGTAGAAGTATTTTTAAATAATTGCAAAAATGGTATTATTGATATGTTTGTCAACCTTATAAACCAGAAGCTTATCTTACATTTTACCTACTTCCCTATTCATGTGGAAGTAACACAAAGTAATAATTACTCACGCACTCAGACTGTCACAAAACAAGTGATACATTTTAGCTGGATATGCATACAAATAGTATGAACTAAATAGAAATAGCTGTGTTAGTCCAGTAGATAAAATAATAAAAGGTGGCGCCAACCAAATATCAGGATACAAGACAATTGCAGTTCAATAAAGATAAACAAATAAATACTAAATTATTAGTGTCTGCAGAGTCCTACTGCTAGAGTCCAATGGAGGTATTCCAATCACTCCAAAAAAGCAGCATGTGTAGAAAAGAGAAGTCCTCCAGCGCATAGACTACCTCAAAATGCTAAACAGACACACACTTACATGTGCTGCATCACACTGGGCACAGGGATGTATACTGCCACAGCAACCAGAGAACAGCTTAAAGAAGGCAGAGAGAAAGGAACATAGCTTAATATAATTTTAATAACAATAGGTAGATAAAAAAAGAATGCGCTCACAAATAGCTCATAAAAATGGCATAAGTGAATAACTTCTCAGCCTTATTTTGGTTCACTTTCCCAGTCTGTCCCTCTGCCCTAAATCTCCGGGGTTGCTTTGTGGTAATTTCCTCATCTGCTCCTGGATCCCTCTTAGTCTCTGCTTGACGGTGGCTCCCCAGGTTTGTTTCAACCCTCCAATTCCGTGCCTACCAGGGTCCGGATTGCGCAGCTCCACAGAGGTTCGTCAGCTGATTTGTCAATTGCTGAAGGCCTGATTCATGCCGATTACTGCCAGGGGGCGCCCTGACATCGCGGCTCGGAGGATGTGTCTTTGCCATTGTCTTCTTCCAACGGAGAAGCCAGTCAAGAGAAGCCTGGTGAGAGAAAAGTGTCTCCTACCTGCGTCCAGCGACTGTGTCCAGAGACAGCGACGTCTGTCTTGAAGGCTGTGGTGCTACCGGAGGTCTGGAGGAGTCCCGTGCCGGAGGAGGACATCAGCGCTGCCCAAGACCCTACTGCTGAGGACAAGACCAAGTCAGATGACATCTCCTACCTTCAATTGGGTGAGATGACATATTCTTCTGCCCAACATGAGTCCGCATCGGCCTTGCTGGATGAGGAACGAGGCTGAGCTTTGTTTTCCGTGCCGCGGGATGAGGCACTTCCAGTGCAACTGGAAGTGATGTCACTGCAGGCGCTGGGCTTGGACCTGCCTGAGACTCTCGTGAACTTGACCCTGACCGATGACATCACAAATATGGCTGCCATCTCAGATGCGGAACCTCCATTGCTACCCATTGGCGCGAGTGCCGGAAGGTGCTCTTCGGACCAAGCTCCACTACAGACCCCAACCTGGGGAAGGAGTCACTGTGAATCTTTTCACAAGATTCATGTACAGAGGCGGCACACTTTATCCTCACTTGGCTAGTGCCGCAAGCCGGGAGGTTTCCCGGCTTGCTCGTTTTTTTCCCTCGGCGTGCCGCGCGTCATCGATGCGTTTCACACATACTGCTGCGACACACTTTATTCGAGCAAATACCCAGTATGTACCTGGCAGATGCCTGAAATGCGCCGCTCCTCACCTCTGACAAGCCCCGTTGCGTTTGCCTTCCCAGCCATGGTTCATGCCTGGCTGACGGGCGGCTGATCTGTTAAATGATAATGATTAGGATTTAATAGGCTGCAATGCTTCGCGTGTCTACCAGATGGCATAAATTCATGAATTGTAATGCAGTATATATATATATATACTGTGCAGTATTGCAGCCAGCGGGAATAAAATGCTTCAATCCCTGCCTGGAAAATAACGCAATGCACTCGGGCAGAAAACAGTCACAAACCTCAATACACCCGAGTATACCCGAATTCTTGGGACTAGCCGAGCTCGAATAAAGTGTGTCACCAGTGTAGGGTGCTTTTGGGTGTGAAACGCGTAAGAGTGTCTGCATCAGTACTATTTGTCCATGTTTTTTATATGAACAAATCCTTTTGATTATCATATCCCATTTTTTCCTTTTGTGAGACGCAATGCACCGATATTTTTTCCTACACGGGACTTCCTGTATGGGATGTTTGTTTGCTGCATTAAATCCTCCTGGGAGCACGCCAGATAGGAGACTATTCAGTGGCTTGTGAGTGTTTATTGCAGTCCAGCAATATCGTGCTTATCGTCAAGCTGGTTGGCTGTGGTACCCAGAGAGTACTGTCTGACTGGCCATACGTGGAGACACTGAGTCGTGGAGCTCACGGGACAACACACATCCGAGGTCCAATCCAGCATAGCAGTTTGTGAGTGCTTTGCAGCTCGACATCATTGTGCTATTGGTTATGCTAGTAGACGACTGCACCTCAAAAGGACGCGTGGAGTTGTTGACCTGCGGACCCGCGGGGATATACATGCGTGATCGTTTACCATTTCATCAAGCTGTGAGTAAATAATTTGATTTTCACTGAGAGCTAATATTCTCCTATCAACAAGAGACTTATGAGTATTACTCTATTGAGCACCGGTGTTTTGAGCAGTCATGCTCTGTGGTTTTGCTGATTCTGAGGATGAAATACCTTATTCTAGCCACATTCCTCTGAATAGGTCTCCCAGGTCGTTTAAGTAATTTAGGGACTCATCCCTGTCCCAGAGATCTGCTACTTCTTGTTTGTCCTCCCAGATGGACACAAGGTCCAGTAGTCCACCTGAGTTCAGGGAACTCCTTAATTGGTAGGACCCAATGTTCACGGGTTATGCCCCTAGTCTAAAGAGAAAGAGACTGCTACAGGTAAATTGTTCTATTGTGGATCACTGGTGGGAGGAAGGTCAACTGTCTCTGGAAGAAATAGCAATAGCAGAAACCCTTCGCAAGAGAATGGGTGAGATAAATTTAGGAGTGAGAATCCCCAAGGGCCCCTCCATTTTCTACCAGGAGGTTGAGATCAGTGAACCTCAGTTCTGGGTATTACCTGGCCAGGGACATGGCCATAAAACTCAAAGGTTAAGTAGAGCTATTTTCCTTAGGTACCGCCAATCTCACGGATATCCCTTTCCGTATGTACCTGAACCCATTATGGACGAGATAGATCAACACCATCACGAGTGATTGAGGTTAGCAGTCATAGAGAATCTTAAGACCAAAATGAGTGAGGACAGATTTATTAAGGATGACAAGGTTCGTTCTGTAATGGAGGAATGGCTTATGGGCACATGTATTTTCAAAGACAGGGCAGAGGTTAGACAGTGCCCTGGTTCTCGTAAAGTGTATTATATCTAGACCAAGTTATTCGATGGGAGAGTGGTCAAAAAGCCTGATCCTAAAAACTATAAGTGAGGGTTCCCTGTTTCTTCCCGTTGGAAGAATAGATATGTAATTGTAACGGGTATTCCACCCCACCCAATCGCAGATATAGTGTGGGTGCGGAGAACATTCGGTGTTACCAGGTGTGGTGCTTTACCTACTTGGCTCACAGGAGGGCTAAGCTTCCGCCACTGGGAACCTGGGGCAATTATTGTACTAATAAGAGTAACCTTGTACTCGGTGCAGCGCCTCCACCTGCGATGGTTCCTAGCAGAGCAGGAATTGTTCCTCGCAGGACACATACAAATACTCGCACACCTTAAGTATGATAACCAATAACGTTTACTTAGGAAACAGCATACCACACATGCAACTGTCAACATAAAATATATACGTGTCCCTCTCTAGAGGCGACACTGACAACGGCGTCACACAGGACGCTTCCCCAACACCGGATGATCTCACCCGTGTCCATAGGATCCCCACCCAATGTCCCACACTCTTGCAGAGAGAGGATATGGGTGACTGTGCAGTCACTATTAAAGCTAATGGCCAGTTGGTGCACTTGTGGCTTTAAAGTACCTGCCCGAGCACTCCAGTGCTCGGATCAGCAACGGCTTCGCAAAGGATCTGTCGGTGATTCCATGTGATCCCAAGCTGGTTCCTTGCACACAGACCCCAGGGCCGATCCCACCCTGGAAATAGTCTCTGTGGGCCCCGACTTGAGCCCGAACCTCTTCACTGGAACCGCAGTGTCCGCTGTGTCCCTATCTAACTCTAGCGCTACTGTAACCTAGGGCCTGTCCCTGTAGCACCACAAACAGGGGAGTGAGGACCTCTCTGGGACCTAAGGGGTTAATGGCCTGCTCCATTCTCCTAGCTCTTCCCAGTCCTCACTCTAACTGATAACTAGCAGCGCCTGCAGCAACGCACTGCAACTTAACACTAAGCCTGTTTGTCCGCCCTCACAACACTGACCGCTGCGACCAGACAATAAGGCACCTCACGATCCTTCGGGCAGCGTCCCTAACCTAGGGACATCCCTGGTCAATTACCCACTAGCCTGAGAGTGAGTTGGGGCCTACCTGGGATATAGGGGACCTTACGCGGTGCGGGAGCTTCACTCGCTCCCTACACCCTTCCTTCCCCTACAGCTCCCCAGCTCCAAGTAACGTAAGTGACATGGTCCCTAACCTGAGGGCTTTCCCTGGCAACACTCACTCTATTGGGTGAGTCTGGGCTATCTCGGGCCTTGGGGGTTGCTGGCCTAGTACATGGAGTGACTGACTCCTGTACCCTACCTCCTTCCTGTGGCTGTTCCTGGCTCTGACTCCCTAGCATGGGCTCAGCGCGCAAAATGTATCGACTCCTGCCTGGGAATCCTTGGCCCTCATTGGCCACTATCAGGCACCTGGTGTCTCCCTCGCTAGACCCTATGGGAATTGTAGTCCTGGGGCGCCTGTAAATACATCGGGGCCGCGTGCGCAATTCTCCTGCACATGCGTGAACATTTAGGGGCCGCCGCAACCCTTCCCTGCCTATTCTCATCCTCGCGTGACTTCTCCCTAGCTCTGGAGTACCTTCTGCACATGCGCGATCACTGCGCATGCGCGAGTATCTGCAATGGCGGCCCCCGCTAGCCCAGTGCGCCGCCGAGACTCCCAGCGCTCCCTGCACTGGCCCCCACCCTCGTGTTGTGCCAGCGGGTCCACCACTGCCTCCGGCGGCACTCGCAACCGCTCGGCACCTCGGGAGGGGGGTCTCCGGAGCATGGAAGGTACCAGGGCTACATAATTTTCATCGCTGTAACTCAGTGAGTGACGTGGGAAATGGTCTGTATAAATGTGTAATGGTTATGTTAATCATCTGCAATAACCTGTTATGGTTTGCAGGCTTCAGGTTACTGGATGGTGCCCAAATTGGATCCCAGTGAGGACATGGGATATTTCACCTATGGGGTGAGTATTGCCATGGCTGGTCCAGCTATCTTTCTGGCCCTCCTGTCACGTAAGTCCCAGTAGCTACATGCAGTGACAGGCTATCCTGTTGGGTTTACCCCCCCCCCCCTCACACAGCCTCCCTGATTGGCCACAAAGGTGGTGTCATGTGTTGCAGCCAATCCTGGTGCAGACCCCATGCCCTTCCCCTTTGCAGCAGGGAGGAGGCTTTCCAAATTGTAGTGTGAGTCAGTCCTCCTCCACCCCTCCTGGGGAGAGGAGCGTGTGTCAGTCGTCCTTCCCCCAGAGAAGATAGAGGAGCTCATACCCTCCGGGGGCTGGGAGAGCAAGATCTGTGCATGGCACAAGGCCTCAACCATTTACTGCTGGCCAGCACCATCCATTGATCGGAGACCCCTTCTCTACTATATGCAACACTGTTTACCATCTGCAGTGGTTTCTACAAATAAAGACCTAATTTATATACCCCTGGCTGAGTTGCAGTCTATTAGCCAGAGGTATTGGAGAGAAAGAACTGTCATGGTAGGGATTGCCTGCAGCCTTGCTGTAGCCTGCCATCTCTGGAAGTGCTGTATCACCATAGAAAGAACATGACTGTCCAGGTCCCCACTCCATCGCGGACATCTCAGCTCTCCTGGATCCTCACAGGTATGCACACACCAAAACACCAGTAGAACCAGCAACAACATATTTCCATAGAGTGGGGGGAAACAGGGCTACACCTTTATTGTTGAACATATGAATTAGATCCCCAGCTTCAAAAGAAAAACCAAATGCTATATGCTGGGTTTTCCCATGCAGTTAAATCCTTTTACTTACTGGATATAACTTTTTGGTTTATTTTACTTGTTTCTGGTAATGTATACTCCCACTCACTTCCCAGACACAGCAATTTGAAAGTAACCCAGTGATGTACAGGCTTCCTTAAATACTTGCTCTCATTTCTAAAGCAAACATTTGGTTACTTTGGTTTATTTGAAAATTAGAATATATGGAAAATGACGGCGCTATAAGATATATAAAATAATTAATTAAATCAACATAAATAATATATCAACATGAAAATAAGTTCAAGTTTCATGAAAAAGGATATTGGATGGATGGCCCAGGTGTGATAAGGGGTCTGAGCATCTTCTGTGGAGTTAACCAGTTCCAAACAAATCTAAAAGACAAAAAACAGAAGTGCATGCCCCATAGGGTATTACAGTTTAATACAATAATGGATTAGAGAGAATCCTTACAAATGCACACTCACAAACCATATCTTTGAAAAATTGCAATATTGAAAACCTGCCAACAGGTATGGACTAGCTGCTGGGCTGTGAAGCAGGAGATTAGATCGAACACCTCACTACCAGTTGCCCCAGATCAGGACAACCTCCATCGAGTCCAATCTGGATGTATTTCGGATGTCCTGGGGTGTAGAAGGTGGCGAATAGGCTCCAGCGAAGCCGCAGGGCCGTTTTCATTGGTGCTCCAGCAGGCACGTAATCTAACGCTGTGTGCCAAGCCATGCCCCTCTATCACCTGCTCAACCAGGCACTTTTAAAATCAGCTGTTTTGCCGGCTCCTGTGTTTAAACATTCGATGTTGTGGAGAGGATTCCATGTGGCTTCGCTGGGAGTCTACCCGACCCTTTTCTATACCCCAGGACATCCGAAATACATCCGGATTGGACTGAACGAAGGTCGTCCTGGTCTAGGGAAAGTGGTAGTGAGGTGTACCATCTAATCTTCTGCTTCACAGCCCAGCAGCTAATCCCTACCTGTTGGCAGGTTTTCAATAGTGCTATTTTTCAAAGATATGGTTTGTGAGTGTGTAAGGATGCTCTCTAATCCATTATTGTATTAAACTGTAATTCACTATGGGGAATGCGCTTCTGTTTTTTGATAGAAAGAGATAGAGAGATACACACACACACACACACAGTCTGTAAGGATCTCTAGAGATTCAATATACCAGTACAGCACAAGAGAATCACAAAAAGTGGTTTCTTGGGTCCAAAATGCGCGCACACACACACACACACACACACACTTTCAGCCACAGCAGGGGGGGAGAGGTGGGGTGGGGAGGCCCGGTCCACTACATCGGATCTTCTAGGAATTGTTCCCAGCTGAAGCAGCAGCATGGTGGAGGTGCACACATGTCCCACACCTCTGCCCACACATCAAATTTTAAGTTCCCAATAACAAATGTGAAGCTTTGTCAATTTGTAGTAAATATTACAATTGGGATATTTTTTTAAGTCGTTTTTAAAGCAAGTCAATTTACATCAATAATACAGTACTAAATTTAGTTCAATTGTGATGAAAGCTTGGAAATACTGCCCCCTTGTGTTTTTCAATGAAATCATGTATATGACATCATCCCCATTATTTGTTCCTCTGTGTAAATGAGTACTTGAGTATTAGGCGATACCTTTTTTATTTGGACTAACAATTGATATTATAAGACAAACTTTCAAGAGTCCTCCGCTCTTTCTCAGGTCTAGGAATTCATTTGTAAATCAGTATTGCCGACCTGAGGAAGAGAGAACTCTCAAAAGCATGTCCTATAATATCAATTGTTAGTCTTAATAAAATACGGAAGTACTCATTTACTATGTAACTGGACTAACACTGCTATTTCAACTTAAATCATGTTGTCCCTGTCCCCTCCTTAATGTTTGATGCTGAGATGACTAATCTTTGACTTCTAAAACCAGAACCCAAACAAACAGACTTTAGGCACAACCAAGACCCTAAGAAAAATGTTTGAGGCAAACCTAGAACACCAGGGGAAGAGAGCATCTCTAAGAATATTATATTACTACTTAGGGTTGCTTTACTTTTTTTTTTATATAGTCACAATTATGCACAGATGCAGCCAGATGGTTTGTCACATAGTCGGTCAGGATAGTGCAGATGGCAACTTCCTTACAATTGCCTGCCTGCTCGCAGAATCCCCAGACTAATGGCCCACCAGGTTTAACAGA
Source organism: Ascaphus truei (assembly GCF_040206685.1). Lineage (NCBI taxonomy): Eukaryota > Metazoa > Chordata > Amphibia > Anura > Ascaphidae > Ascaphus > Ascaphus truei. Next base: position 168,907,153 of record NC_134483.1, read on the forward strand.
GCGGGGGTCCCTGTTTCTGAATGGGACTTCCGCTGTGTGAATCATACTGGGCTGCATCAGTCTGGAAGAGACACACAGTGTGAGTAGGCAGAAGCAGTCACTCTCTCTGCGCACCTCTAACAGCCGATGACGCGGCTTTAATTTTATTCATGTGTAGCCCTGTGTAATTTTGGGGTTACATGCCTTCCTCCTCCTGTGCAATAATCCCTATTAAAAGGGCATGTTTGCCAGGAGTAATCATGGGGTTTGCCCTCACTTCATATGCTGTGTATTATTTAGTGAAGGAAGTGGCATCAGGCTCTGTGTCCACTAACAGTGACACAGGGGTGGTGCCTACTGAAGCTATATAATATGCAGAACTTCCTAATTTAGTGTGTGTGCCTCACCATCTGAGTGAGGTGAGTCTATCCAGCAACCTGTCAGGGCTCTGGCAGTGTTTGTGGCCCTCCCTTCAGGGAGAGGTGTGGAAGGCTATACCTCTTACTTCATTAGGGAGTAAGGGAAGAGCTAGACCTGCTTTCGGGGCCCTTGCCTGGGAGTGTAAGGTCAGGGACTTCCTTTGGGTTGGCAACCTGAGAATGAGTGGCTAGACGACCAGCCACTATGATGGGCGGCTGTCCATGTCTGATGTTAATAAAGGATGTCAAAGAAAGATATCGCTTCTGTCCTGTGTGTGGAGTCACTAAGGAAGAAGGTGCACATAGAAGTTCTCCTTCAGAGACTCCTCCCTACTACGCTGGTGAGCTGGAAGAGATGGAGACGCTGTACCATGAGTGTATAACTCAGCATTACCTCATTAGCTAGTCCTGATGCCATTCCCCTTAATACCATCAAGCGGGAGACTCAGGAGTCCTGTAAGCCAGCAGGTGCACCACACTATAGCCATGTGTAACCAGAGTAGTATTTCCCTAGAGGGGCCAATCTGCGATTGGGGGGTGGGGGAAACCCGTTACACATGTAACCCACTTTGGGTTACTAAAGGTATACGAGGGGTTAAGTTCTGCTGGGATGTTGCTAAATGGTGACCTTTTGAATATTGTTGCAACTCAGCCAATTGAAGATTAAGCCCCACTGCTATTCCAGAAGGAACTCACCCTCTCACATGGGGTGGAGTTATGTGGTGAGGAGCCAGTCACTCCCCTGTAGCTATGGTGACTTGTGTGGTCACTAGTTAGTATAAAAATGGAAGTATAGGGGGTTGGGCTCTAGACCCCCAGGAGGGCCGCAGGAGTGCCCCAACAACATCAGGATGACTCCAGGAGAAACAGGAGGGGGTTTCAACTGTCTGCATGTAGTCCTAGGTTGTAAGTGTGTAATTCTGTGTTAAAGATGTGAGATCACCTTTGCTGTTTTCATTTGTAGCCCTGTTTCCCCCCTTCTCTGGGAGATTCTACTGCTACATGGGGTGTCATGGTGCATACCTGTTTGGAGCAGGAGATCTTGAGCTGCCGCGTTGTTATAGGGAGAACAGGACAAGCTTTTGGGTTCTTGTTATTGCAGTTCTTATCATGGTACTCAACGGCTCCAGGGTATTCCGAAGATCAGTTCCCACTACTGCATACTTATTCCACTCTGCCCATGAACTGACACTCAGGCAGGTGAAAAGTGAACAAGGATCTTTATTGTGCATCCTGATAGACAGCCACTGGAATTCCTCCTACAGTGCTGTAAGATCTTTGTAGTCCCAGACATCTCGAGGGTGCCTACTCCGGTAGTAGGGGTAATGAGTCTTGATATTCCCCAGACCTGCGCCTGGGGTGGGACAACTCATCCTCACAATGGGAGAGACTGATAGCCCATGCTTTCTCCATTCTCTCCAGAGCAAGACTAACTAAATTTGGGATACTTCCCTGATTAGGGTTCAGAGGGGATGGACTAGACCTATACTGATAGTCCTACCCAGGCTATGAGTCACCAACTCACCTCTGTCCATCACAGAGGAGCCTGCATGGGGACAATAGTATTGAAGCAAGGGGTCTCCGGAGCTGAATCGCATTCATTTCAGCCCTGGGGACCCTTTGCTTCCCAAGTTACAGGTCCCGGTATCTCCTGCATGTTTAATTCTCCCTGGTCACGTGACGCGGGAGAATTAAACATGCTGGAGATATCAGGGCCTGTAACTTGGGAAGCAAAGGGTCTCCGGGGCTGAAATTAATGCCTGCTTCAATAATATGTTAATAAAATAAAAGCCACGCGATCGCCTGGTAGAGGTGCGCAGAAAGAGTGATTGATTCTGTCTACTCTCACTGCATGTCTCTTCTAGACTAATGCAGCCCAGTAGGATACACACAGTGGGAGTCCCATTCAGAAGCAGTGACGCCTGCAGTGTTAATCCTGATGGGGATTTCCCCCTGCTCGACACTTTGCTGTGAACGCTCCACGTTTGGTCCGCGGTTCACAGCACATGTGCTGTGGCAGGTTGGAGATACAACTGGCTGCATCTGTACGCAGTGCATTTCAGTCTAAGGCCTCGTTCAGGGTGCTAGTTGCAGGACTCGGAGGGAGGGCGGGAGGGAAGAAGTGCTGCAGTTTGCTGGGCGATCTGTGTTTATCCCCCAGCAGACTTTTCAGCGTTGGGGAGGGGGCGGGGTTACACACAGCAGGGTAAGTATCCAAGTTGCAGTCATGAAATCATTCTGAAGAATGATTTCATTGGCTGCCTAGGGCCCTGTGACGCTGCTGCAGCTCCAAAAAACGAAATTTTTGTTTATTGAAACTGTAGTCAGCTTCAACTCCTGGCTTCGGAGACAGGGCGGTTGCTACCCTGACAACCAGTATTCAAATTGAATACTTTGTTTCTCACGGCAGCACGCACGGCAGCACACACTCCCTCCGAAGCCAGCACCCTGAACGAGGCCTAAGAATCCACAAAATGAGAACCTATACAAAACTGGGATATGAGTATAAGACACCAAAGTATACAGAGGTAAACCCCAAATAGCATGTAAGCTACTGCTAATGGTTTGCTGGGAGACAAACAGAAATAGCAGAAATAAAAGTGTTGGGCAAAAAATATAAATGTGTTAGTTACGGCAGCGGTGCGCAAACGGGGGGCGCGACCCCCAGGGGCGGTTGTGAGACAGAGTGCGGGGGGTGCTGGGTTTACAGATGCCCCGCGCGCTTCCCAAAGGCACTTAAATTAAGTGCCGGGGGAGCTGCAGGTCCTCTGTAAACCTAACTTACCTTGGCTCCGGCGGCTTCTCACACGTGTCGCCATGGCAACGCGGCATCAAATGACGCCGTAAAGTCATGTGACGTCACGTTGCTATGGCAACGTGACGTCATGACGCCGGAGCTGGGGTGAGGGGGGTGCGGAGGTGAGGGGAAAGCCGGCAGGGGTTTTTCAATTAATGTTTGCAGCTAGTAGCTCCGAAGTTGTCATTGCCAAGTGGCGTGGTTTGGCATGTTAAGACACTGCAAAATTAAATGTTAGAAAAAACCCTGTTCTATGGGCCTATAGCTTTTGCGGTCCAGCGGATCTTTACCAGGCTTATGAATTAGAGATATAGACGCCTGCTGCATCTCCCTGGGGATGGGAGCTCCCGCTAAAATTGCGTTGAACATTTGGAGCAACCTTGGGGCGAGCGATTTAACAAATTTCTTGTAATGTATGTTGTGTATGTGGGATATAATCCCAATCCTCAGGGCTCAGCTGTATGGAAATTTCTTGATTGAAGTTTCAATCACAATACATCTGGTCATTAGAGCATGTAATAAGCTGTATGAGGCTCAATATAATGTAATACAGATAGGTGTACAGGTACAACTGGAGGAGTGACACAGAACTCTATATATACCATAAAGGCACTGTCTAAATCCCCCGTAAACCAAAGTACATACCTATTGATCAATTGATCTGTGATGGAGCCTCAGTAGAACAGCTGCTCTGACTCAGAAGTGTGCGTGCATCACGCCAATATCTTGAATAGGCAGTGGGTGGTCCCGTGGGGTCCGATGGCGGAGCACTGCTGCTGTAGAATATGGGGGCTGCACACCAGTTCCAGTTAAAAACGGCTTTATTTGGTGGTCATCTGGAGTACAATTGAACACTCTGACGCGTTTCAGGACTGTTGTCCCTTTATCAAAGAGTAGCTGCGCGTCTACTGGGTTCTCCGTTATGTACTCTTACTCCCGCCCCCAACAGTGACGTCACACGCTCAGTAACTATCGCGTGATTTGGTAAGATACCCTTCTCATTGGATGCCCTGTTAGCCAATTGCGCAAGGCGTGGGTGAATAATTTCCTTATGGGAGTAGCATTGGAGTTAAAGACTCTTGCTCCCGCCCCCAATGGTGACGTCACACATTGTATGGATATCGCGTGACTTTATGAAACGGCCTGCTCATTGGTAGATAACTTAAACCAATAGCGCAGCTAGTGGGGAAATATTTTCTTAATAGGAAAGGCTACGGAGTATATTCCATAACGGAGAAACACTCAGAATGAAACAAAACACTAAATAAGTGACATTAAAACATACTATATTACAGTATTCTAATTAAAAATTCAAAAAACTACAAAAACGCAACGTTTAAAAACAAAGCAAAAAAGGTGGAAGACAATATGTTAGAAGCGTACTTATGTTGATATCTGGAGAGTACTGTACACTCCCATCAAAATGATCATTCATGTTCAATATCTAACATAATCCCACAGAAACAACATCATTAATCTGCTCATCTGATTCAGACCCTCTTGTAATAATTACATATTTCTAATCAAGAAAGAGGCAATGTAAGTCTATGATACTAATAACTATACATATATGATGATGTCATTTGAAAACAATGGAGAGCAAATTCATGAGGATAGACATTTTTTGCTATTATGAAGGACCATAATCAGATATACTGTAACAGATATTATCTCAGATATACATCTCTAATGGGTTATACCAATATTCTATGTCACATGTAGACATAAATATAACATGACCATAATTAATACATGTATATAAATATAATATTCTGTGTTGCAGGTGATCGTGCAAGGTACATGTGCTATATAGTTTAATCCAAAAAATGTTTCAGTTCCCAGTCTAGATTCATGCCCCCGGGTGCCAATGTCCCAAGGGCATAAATCCAGAACATTTCTCTTTTATTGAGGAGGGATTCTCTATCTCCTCCATGCACATGAAGGCGTATGTGTTCAAGCGCGCTAAAAGAGAAATTCTGTAGGGAACCAGATTGGCATTTTGCAAAAGGACGTGCAACTGGGTATCTCACATCCTTATTTTTAATTGTTCTAACATGTTCTAAATCCTCTCTCTTAGTGGGCGGATTGTCCTGCCTACATATGAACTACCACATGTACATCTAAGGAGATATATCACAAATTTTGTATTACATGTCATCAGGGAGTTGAGAGTATGAGTTCTCTTTGTGTTCACATTTAGTATGTGTTTTATAGGGGAAGCATGTCGGCACATTCTACAATCTCCACATCTGAAAAAGCCTTTAACTTTTAGTTTATAATTCTTTTTATTGGGATCAAATAAACTAGGCGACACTTTATTGGCTATTGTTTTCGCCTTCTTGAACACCATTTTTGGCTGATCTTGTATATATGTCTCTAGGTCTTTGTCTAGTTTCAGTATGTCCCAATGCTTTTTCAAAATTGTTCTAATCTGATTGGCCTGTCTAGAATAGGTGGTAATAAACAATGGTGAACCCTCAGTGGATGTCAATTGATTTTGCATTTTTAATTGTTTATTAGACTTGGTTTTTTGTGTTAGAAGTGTCGACCTGTCCATTTTTAGTGCATGATCTAGGGCACTATTGATGTCTTCATCCCTATAACCCCTACATCTGAACCTTTCCGATAGTTCGTGTGCCTGACTCAGAAATGACTCATCTGTTGAACACAGTCTCCGAAGTCTCAGATATTGTCCTTTCGGGATACCTCTGATCATTGTAATGTAGCCCCGAAAAGCCATCTGGCCCCGGGGCCTTGGATGGTTTTAGTTACTTGATGGCCTGTTCCAATTCTAGAGTCTAGGCGCAAAGTTCACCTTTCCTGTCTTGCCTTTAAATTCTTTATGGGCAAGCTACCCAGCTATCTGAACAAGCTCCTCACCCCTAACACATGCAGCACTTATCACCTGAGATCAGACTCCAAGAGACTGTTCATGGTCCCAAGGCTCAACAAAGTATCCGGCCGTTCCTCCTTCTCTTACCGTGCACCCCAAAACTGGAACAGCCAACCAGAGACTCTCACATCCACCACCAGTTTAAGTTATTTCAAATCTAAGGCTGTCTCACATTTTAATCTGGTCTGTAACTGTTTCATACGCCCATAATATATATTTTCTTTAATTGTGCATGCAATGTCTTGTATATAATGTATACCCTGTTCATTTATGTAACTGTATTTGTAACCATGTATTATTTGTCTTAACTCTGTGCCCAGGACATACTTGAAAACGAGAGGTAACTCTCAATGTATTACTTCCTGGTAAAATATTTTATAAATAAATAAATAATAAATTCCTTGACAGAGAAGTCTGCGCTTAAGGCTGCTCTATCTGTTTCCGTCAATCTCTTCAGATTTGAGCTGGCTAGGAAATCTCATAGCGCCCCGATCACAGTGTTTTTATTGAAATTTGAATACTAGTGTGCGGGAGCAGGGGGTGTCCGGAACTGAACCACATTAATTTCAGCTCCGGGGACCCCCTGCTTCCCGAGTTACAGGCCCCGTTATGGGGTGCCAGTATCCTCATGTTTAAATCTCCCACGTCACGTGACCGGGACATTTAAATGCATAGGAGATACTGGCACCCCATGCCTGTAACTCGGGAAGCAGGGGATACCCGGACCTGAATTAAATGCGATTCAGCTACGGAGACTCCTTGCTCCCGCACACTAGTATTCAAATTTCAATATAAACACTGCGATCGCCTGTGAGAGATGTGCAGGGAGAGGGGACTCTGTGCATTTCAGGTTGCGAGAAGGTCGAAGGGGAAGAACAGAAAAAAAATCTCATATCATTCTGCTGCTACGCCGAGCGGTATTGGTATTTTCCTACCTCATGGTTTGAGATGGTTTCAGATTCTTTCTGAATACCGTCATAACACAAATGACTAACCGTTCGATGAAAGTCATCGAAGCTACTAGAATAGGCCCCTATTTGTAGGTTGAGCCAAGGTTTATACTCCTATATATTTTTTGATCACCTTTTTCATTACTTTAGTGTTTTAGGTATATGTCACACTGCACTTATATTATAGACTGTTTCATTTGGTTTATTACACTAAGATATTTATATGACCATAAATATCCTCACTGGGATTAATGGGGGAGTGTTATAGCGCCTTCCAGTATTTTGTATTATAATCTAATTGGTAAATAGGAAGAACGTACAGAGACAGTAGTAATGTGTTCTGGTAAGTGTGTCTGCAAGGGGCCAAGGTTTATGTAAGAGGTGTATAGTATCAGCCACAGAGCTTCTCATATGCTTTGTTTTAAGATGAGTCTTAAAGGTGGATAGAGAAGGTGCTAGTCAGATATTGATGGGAAGGGCATTCCAGATGTGTGGGATAGTCAGTGAGAAAGGTTTAAAGCGGGAGAGGACTATAGGCACAAAAAGGGTAGAGAGAAGACATCCTTGAGCAGAATGCAAGAGTTGGTTGGTGTATAACGAGAAATTAGGGCTTAGATGTATGGAGGGGCAGAAGAGTGTAAAGCTTTTAAAGTGAGGAGAATTGAGTGTGTGATACAGGATTTGATAGGAAGCTAGGTGGGGGATTTCAGCAGGGGAGATGCGGAGACAGATTTAGGAAAGCGTAGAGTGATTCTGTCAGCAGTGTTAAGGATAGATTGTAGGTGACAGGCAGGAAGGCCAGACAGCAGGAGGTTACCACAGTAGAGATGGGAGAGAATGAGAGCCTGTGTCAGAGTTTTAGCAGTCGAGCAACTAAGAAAAAGGCGTATCTTTGTAATATTGCAGAGGACAAAAACGACAGGATTTAGCTAACTTTTGAATGCAAGAGGAGAATGGAAGAGAGGATGTGGGTGAAATAGCCTCCACTGGCTGCATCGTCACCATGTCGACAAAGCACAGACAGGGAGTCTGGGTATCACTCTAAACATCGAGTATCCAAATCGAGCACTGTTGTCGCCAACACAGGAAGCTCATGGCAATGGGGTCTCATGTTGTACAGTCCATCACCAGCATGGTAAACCAGACGGTCTGCATATTGCAGCAGGATATTGAGGTCATGCGCCCACGACACCATTTAAGCACACAGTCCACATCATTGGCCACTAGATGGTCTGCCCACTCTGACAATCCAAGGTTAGCAATATGCAGCGAGGGGCAAGATTGTGGACTTTAGACAATAGGAAAAATGGGAGTATCAGGCTATGACATTCCAGCTTTCTCTTGATGACCTTGGTGGCCATATTTCAAGTCCATGTAAAAGGTTCTACCTTGGCAAATATTAAGTAAATACATATTTATATATACAGTACACAGAAGGGGGGAGGACAGGCGGAATTCAGAGGACTATCAGATCATCAGCCCTTCTGGGTCAGGTAGGATTTAACCACCCCCCCCCCCCTTAAATACAAAATGGTAGCTCAAGGAAGATACATACCGTATGTAATTGCTACTAATTACAAACTGACTTAATTTAGAAATGTAGACATCTGAAAATATTTAGATATGGTCTGTTTCAATAACAATAGTCTTTAGTGTGTTTGTTTAAAATAAGGATGTCCACTCGAACAAAAGTTAGGCCAAGTTAGCCCATATTTCCACCCATTGAGTATAATGATAGTAAAGAAGTGTGAAAGGTTTGCAGTATTTCCTTAATCTTTGTTTACTGTATATGGATGTTTGTTGTCCACCTTCTACTTTATTCCAATGAGCTTTAGTCACATTAGTCAATATAAAATTTGACCAGCCAACAAATTATTATTATTAAAAAAAAAAGTAACATTAAAAAGTGTGTGCATATTTACATATTGTTACCTAAATTGTGTTGAATGTCATGCAGTGCTCTAAAGCCATTTATTTATTTGGCCAACAAACTTTACTAACCTTGTGGTCCTTTTCTGATTTTTTTTACAGAAACTGCTTCAGGACATCAGAATATACATCGAGATCAAGTACCCACAGCAGGTCATCAATCCTGGTTCTGAATGTTTGAAGCAGGATGAGCAGAAGTAGGAGGACCTTCCGCTGGCTGAACCACCCATATTCGAAGCACACACAGCAGCTGTCCCAGTAAGACCTGCACAAGCAACAGGTCCTCAGGTGGTGCCTCAACCCAGGGAAGAGCGTATTTTTATCAAACAAAAGCAATACCACCGGGAACGCATTGTTCTGAAAAGAGCTATCAGAAGTGAACTCAATGAGACTAATGCTATTTTAAACAAGGTGCATGAATCACAGCTCAGACAGGTCGAAGCTAATGATAGCATAGCACAGGCCTGCACAACTCTTGTCCTCGAGGGCCGTAAACAGGCCAGCTTTTCAGGATATCCCTACTCAGCACAGCTGGCTCAATTAGTGGCTCAGTCATAATGAGCCACTAATTGAGCCAGCTGTGCTGAAGTAGGGATATCCTGAAAACCTGACCTGTTTGTGATCCGTGAGGACTGGAGTTGTGCAGGCCTGACATAGCACATACATTAAAAGAAATGTGCCGCATTTTACAAAACAGGACAGCAGGAACACATGGAGAAGAAACACGCAGTGAAGCATTAACTGAACAACCCATATTAAGTAGTCCTCCACCAAAAATACCTGGGGCTTTGTGCTGGGACTCACGTCCACGCAAACTTTTTTTGCTGCGCCCCCCTGTCTTCCCTGCTGGGTCTCCTGCACCCCCCTCCCTACCTTAGAGCTGTGTCAAATGATGCTGCGGGGTCATGTGATGTCACGTCATGTGACCCGCGGCATCATTTGACGTGTGTGACGTCATGTCACATGACCCCACTGCATTGCCATGGTGATGCGTCACAGAGCGGCTGAATCTGGGTAACTAAAGTGTTGCAGAGGCCTTTAATTTAAATGCCGTGGGGAAGAGCGCGGGGCCTCTGCAACAGCGCCCCCCAGCAAAAGCTCCCACCCCCCTGGGGGTTGCCCTCCCCAGTTTGCGCACCCCTGTTCTAGGTCACCAACAGCTGCAGTGCTACCAACAACACTGTCAAAAAGGCTTCATAATAAATGATGTTAGATTTGTGGCCAAAAAATAAATAAATATATGTTTATGACCCAATTTGACTTTGTTTGCTTGTTTATCCACATACATTATGAGATTCATCTACATAAGTAGGTAAATAATTAGAATTAAGGATGCTGCACAAATCAAGGAAAAACTGTACATGATCTGTTTAAGATGTATAAACAGAGTGAGCACATTTGTATTATCCGGAAAAAAGACAAACACAGAGGCACCAAGGGTGAAGAACAAATATATTCAGTAGTACAAATAAACACATAAAGTGTCTGCAATTCAGTGGATCGTAGACTGTCCGTGCTGCCTGGTTAGTAATCAGAACTATGATATAGAATGGGTCTTTAAACAGTGTATCCCACACGCTGAAGTTGAAAAGGACTTTTTGGACCTTTTTCAATCTCATGATTTAAGAAAGCGTGTCAATTCTAATCTTACCATTCAAGAAAAAAACAGCACTAAAAAAAATGTAAACACCAATATTATTATCCATGAGGCAAATGTGACGAGTGCTCACCAAAAACTGGACTAGACCGCGGGGCTGACGTGGGGATGTATATAACCGCTGCCTTACCAGGTCCGGATTGCAGAGTCAGTGTCGTGTAGCCGGGTCAGGGTAGGAGAGTTTGGGTAGGTCGTATTACTTGCCGTGGTCCAGGATTGGAGTGAGAAGAGCAGTCGTTATCCGTTAGCAGTGGTCGAGGAGAGGAGAGAGCGGGAGCCCAAAATCAAGCCGAGGTCCAGGGGTATAGAAGAGAAGGGTTCAGGTATGATCAGGGGTCACAACACAGGTCAGGCAATGTACAGGAACAGAAGTGAAGGAGAATCCAGCGCCACTGCAGAGGCAAAGATCGAGGCAACTTCCGGTATACAATTGAAAAAACTTTATTCCGACAGCATACAGCATACACAAGAACCCACGTTACACCATAGCCTCCCCCTCCGACTCCAAGACGAAGCGCTGTTCCATAGCGTGAAACGCGTTGAGGGGGAGACTGTGGTGTAAACTGGGTTCTTGTGTATGCTTTATGCTGTTAGAATAAAGTTTTTTCAATTGTATACCGGAAGTTGCCTGGATCTTTGCCTCTGCAGTGGCGCTGGATTCTCCTTCACTTCAGTTCACTCTCTCTGCCGGACGCACGCAAGAGCAGCAGAGGAACATCAGAGCAGGACCCAGATCGGAGACTACATTGAGGTAAGGACTTTAAACCTTCCCAGCACCGATTTCAAGTAGTGGTCTTCATTGCTCTGATACACTCCGTCCTCACTGGCTAGAGTGCCGGAATTGCTCACTTGAGCGCATGACAGTTCTCCTGTTTTCAATTTACAGGAACAGGCAATGCTAGGAATCAGTAAGCACGAGACATAAACAACAGTTTATGCTCAGGAACTAGCATAGGGCTCACAGGCTATAAAAGAAGGTAGCAACCAATCAAGGAACGGCAGGATGTGAGATCATACACATGCTACAAGCCAATAGGAGGGAATAGGATTAACAACAGATGAGAGGCAGCTGAGTTCCATCCTCAGGAGTGCTCACCAAATCAGAGTTTGAGAACTTATACGATCCAACTCCCACCATTCCCATATTTTCTTACTTTTATAAAATTCACTTCACTTTTAATCTACCTGGGCAACCTATTATTTAAGGAATCAACTCACTTACTGCTAATCTTTCTCATTACTTGGATTATTATCTGCAACCACTAGTGCTCACACTTCCCTCACACCTACTTGATACCAGGGGCTCTATGCACAAAGCGCCAAAAAGTTTTTTATCGCCACAAAATGCCTTTGGTATTCAGTAAGCGCCGATAATTTGCCAAAATCGGCATTTTTTGTCCCCGATAAAAAATTATCGTCAGGCGGCTGGCGATAAGCCACTTTTCGGCACCTTTCACCACTTTTTTAAATCGGCTGTATTCTAGTAGCCCCGATCCTTTTTTTCGGTTCTTATCGGAGCTGATCGGCAGTCTCGAAAAGCCATTTCTCCGGCAAATCGTCCCGCCAACTCAAAGTTGGCGGGTCGGTGGGGAGAAGCATCAGCAAGGGCGACACTTAGAAAAAAACAGGCCTTTTTCCTGCCTGTGATTGACGCCGGGGGTCTCTGGAGCTGATACCAGCACCGGAGCCCCCCGGCATGCATCCGAGGCAGGAAAAATGCATGTAAAGCCCACTTCATTACCTTAGCGGCTAACCGCTAAGGCAATGAAGGGGTTAACCCACCGTGCCAGCTTTATTGTGGGTAGCGGGGGTGGGGGAAGGGGGTATTTGGCACTTGTTGTTTGTTTAGGGCTTGCGGGGGGGTTGCGGGTGCACTTAACCCCTTCACAGCCGTAGCAGTTAATACCGCTACGGTCATGAAGGGGTTAATGCCTCCCGCTACCCACCCGCAAGCCCTAAACAACCACCGTTGGGGCTAATACCCCCTTCACACACACCCGCTACCCACAATAATAAAAAATCACACACAACAGCCCCACACTAAATAAATAAATAAATATATCTAAATAAATAAATATATATATATTACCCCAACAACCCCTATAACCCCTAACATACACATATATGCACATCAATGATACTATAGGCCGGCGGGGGCCCTCGAGTGTTAACCGCAGGCTTGCAGTACCAATTATGTGCCCCCCCAAATTAATGTCAAAACACCTACATACTTATAAATAAATAATCCTCCCCCCCCCCCCCTTAACACATACAGTATAGTAATGGGCACAATTACTATTATCCACAAATGGATAATAGTGAATGTGCCCATTTTAAATACATAAACACCAATCAATACATTAAATACATATAGCACTCACCCATGTCCGCCTGCCACGATGAAGGCCATCCTCCTCTTCATCCTGTTCATGCCCCCTCCGCTGCTGCAAAACAGACACAAGAATGAAAACATCCAATGTAATGTCCCCTAACCCCTTAATCACCATAGCGGTTGTTAACCGCTACAGACATTAAGGGGTTAACCCACCCTCACCCACCACTCGAGAGTCCTACATACCCTCCCACTCTAACCCCCCACCCCGTGAGGCCTAACCACCCTCACCCACTACCCACAAGGGAGGCCTACCCACATACCCTTGGGGCCAATACCCCATCCCCCCACCCCCAGTACCCATTATTCTATTTATTCAATACATTACCCACCCCTGCGCCCCCCATAAATACATGATTTATTCTTTTACATACAGGGTTCATACCCCATCCCCACGCGAGTCCCCGGCGGGCTGGCGGGTCACCTGAAAGACCTACAGGGTACCAGCAACTTGTTTTACACAGGTTCTGGAGGCCTGTTGGTGGGTCCTGCCAAGCGCCATGGCCCCCAGGTGGTCTCCTTGGGGCACCGTGGGCCACAATTGGGTCCCCACGGTAGGCCCGCGGATGTCTGGGAGCCCCGGGTTAGAACCACAGGTGTCTGCGGGGCCTTGGGTGGTTCTCACGGGGTTCTGGGGTGCTCACTATGTGTCCGCGGTGCCCCCACGGATGTGGGACCACCGGTTCTTCCCCACAGACTACGGGTCCGCAGTGCCCCCACAGATGTGGGACCACCGCTTCATCCCCGCAGGTGTCACCCGTGGAACCACCAGCCTGATACCATGGAGATACACGAGGATACCGCAGGTGGTCTCCAGAGGTCTCACGCAGAATGAAGGAACCAACACTGAATGTAAAAAAAATAAACCTGGCCTATACATTCAATACATACACCCCCCCCCCAACACCTACAGTACAATAATGTGCAAAATAACTACTGTATTATCCAGATAGGGATAATAGATTATTTGCCCATTATTAAACACATTAACTAGATTATTAAAATAAATAAAGTATTTCTGACCACATCAATATGAAGCCCCCGTCGCCAGCAACATCCTTGTCTTTCGTTGCCCACAAAAGATGACATCATGAAAAGAAACATGGCCGGCCTCACATAGTACGGTAGCCAATCAGAGCATGGGAACTCCATCCCAACTCTGATTGGATCTAGTATACCATGTGACAGAGGCTTGGGGGAGAACGGATGTGACATCATTGAAAGCCTGTCACATGGTACTAGAGCCAATCAGAGTAGGGATAGACTTCCCACGCTCTGATTGGCTACCGTACCATGTGAGGCCAGCCATGTTTCTTTTCATGACATCATCTTAAAGGCAATTGAAGCAAAGCCATTCTGATTGGCTGTGCTTTCATTGCCTTTAAGTGACGTCATCATTTTTTTTTCTCTGCCAAACCACATGCTTTTCACGGCCCAATCAGGGCCGTGGGAACCATTACAAAAATGTGACGTCATAGGCCTTTAAAAGCCTATGTCGTCTCATTTTTAAGGCAGACGCCGAGGAGGAAGGACCTCCTACAGAAGAAAAAGGCCAGGGCGTGGCTGTAGAAGACATGAAGACCCCGGAAGAGAGCCGCATATAGAAGAAAGAAGAATACAGATGAAGATGGATTACAAATAGAAGACCCGTGGATTGTTTTGGATTTTTATTTTAATGTTTATTATTTTATGTTTTTTTATTTTATGAGTTCCTGTGCGTGGTGGATTGGTTCGAGAGTAAGCTGTTCAACGGGAGTCGGTGAGTGGGTCAAGTAATGGTAAGTGAACTAAAGAAATGTATTTTATTTAACTTTTAACTTTTTTTTAAAAGTTTTTTTACATGTGTATTTATTTATTTTTGGTATATCATTTCTTGCCACTGTATTTATTTATGTATGTATTTATGTATGTCTAGATCGATATATACATACAGGGTAAGAAATGATGTTGTTTTAAAACCTTGATTTGCTGTGTTTTAAATTATTTTGGCTATGCTGCTATGCATAAATGTGTGTATCATGTATTTTAAAATTATATAGATGTAATTTTTGCTATTGTATGGTGTACTTTAGGTCAGGGTGAGGCTTGCTTTTGTATATTGTATTCTTGTTGGTACTTATATTTTGTCAGAGGATAACTTGTTCTGTTCAACGCTTGAATTAGTTAATTGTTTAATTGTTAGGGATGGAATGTAAATTGTTTAGTGATTTAATTAATGAATGCTAATTGATTTATGGTTACTGGATTGGTTTAAATAGTAAACTTGTTTGGATGTCTTGGTATTTTGTTTGGAATATGTTATTGTTAACATTCATTTGCAGAATGTATATGGTGCATAGATTGGATGCATCATGTATACAATGTAAATGCAATGTTTTAAGTGGCATTTGTGGCTTTTGATTGGCATTTGTGGCTTTTGATTCGAAGATCAGATTGGATTATTAAAGGAAATTGATTTTATTGTAGTGTGTCTGTATGGAGAAGTGGTATTTGTAGTACAGCATGTTTTTGATAACCCTTCTACATTTATTTGTATATTGGTTCATCATGTGTGTGTGTGTATATATATATATATATATATATATATATATATATATATATATATATATATATATATATATATATATATATATATATATATACAGTGTTCGACAAATCACCCAAAAATCTACTCGCCCAACCAAAAAATCTACTCGCCACCTAGTCCCGCCCCCAACCCCACCCCTAGTCCCGCCCCAACCCCGCCCCTAGTCCCGCCTCCAACCCCGCTTTAAAATAAAATATATAAATAAAATACATTTAATAAATTCCTAGTCAGAACAACATTCATTTTTGACATAAATGTATTTATTGTATTACATTATACTACAATTAGTCCTTGTTTTGTGTGTGTGTAAATGTCGGATCTAGAAATAGAAGCCAGGTGGGAATGACTAGTTTCCTGAACCCCATAACTAGTGTCTGGACGTCCCCGCTTCACAATATCTAAAGCAGCAATCCCGCCTGGGATCTTACCTGATCCGCAGTCCCACAATGTCCAGGTACCCTCACTCCCGCAATGTTATACATTAGAGGGGATGTGTTCCCTACCTGTCTTCCGATGTCTTCCGTGTGAAGCTTGAGTCAGATCTGGAAGAAAGCAGTATAGATTATTTCAGTGTAGTATAGGGCAGTTAAGATATATAGGGTAAATAAGATATCCAGATCCAGAGTGTGGGTGACAGAGAGTGTGCGGGAGAGAGAGTGTGAGGGAGAGAGAGAGTGTGAGGGAGAGAGAGAGGGAGAGGGAGTGAGGGAGAGGGGGAGAGGGAGAGGGGGAGAGGGAGACGGGGAGAGGGAGACGGGGAGGGGGAGAGGGAGAGGGAGAGTGTGGGGGAGGGGGAGAGAGAGAGTGTGGGGGAGTGAGAGTGTGGGAGGGAGAGAGTGTGGGGGGAGAGAGAGTGTGGGGGGAGAGAGAGTGTGGGGGAGAGAGAGTGTGGGGGAGAGAGGGAGACTGACTGACTGGGTAGGTGACTGACTGGGTAGGTGACTGACTGACTGACTGGGTAGGTGACTGACTGACTGACTGGGTAGGTGACTGACTGACTGACTGGGTAGGTGACTGACTGGGTAGGTGACTGACTGACTGACTGGGTAGGTGACTGACTGACTGGGTAGGTGACTGACTGACTGGGAAGGTGACTGACTGACTGACTGACTGACTGACTGGGTAGGTGACTGACTGACTGACTGGGTAGGTGACTGACTGACTGGGTAGTTGACTGACTGACTGACTGGGTAGGTGACTGAATGACTGGGTAGGTGACTGACTGACTGGGTAGGTGACTGACTGACTGGATAAGTGACTGACTGGGTAGGTGACTGACTGACTGACTGGGTAGGTGACTGACTGACTGGGTAGGTGACTGACTGACTGGGTAGGTGACTGACTGGGTAGGTGACTGACTGGGTAGGTGACTGACTGACTGACTGGGTGGGTGGGTGGGTGGATGGGTGGGTGGATGGGTGACTGACTTAGGTGACTGACTTTAGATGACTGACTGACTGGGTGGGTGGGTAGGTGACTGACTGACTGGGTGGGTAGGTGACTGACTGACTGGGTGGGTAGGTGACTGACTGACTGGGTGGGTAGGTGACTGACTGGGTGGGTGGGTAGGTGACTGACTGACTGGGTGGGTGGGTAGGTGAATGACGGGGTGGGTGGGTTGGTGACTGACTACTTGTGGTCTCTCTCCCCCCCTACACACACACACACACACACACACACACACACACACACACACACACACACAGTGGAGACCATCTTCTCACGACGGGCTGATGGGGGTCACCGACCTGGCGGAGCTGCCACGCGGGGTCACGGAGGCCGGGGACACGGAGTTGGAGGTGAGATCGGGAGTGAGTGGGGAGATTTGGGGTGTCGGGGGGGAGATTGGGGTGTCAGTGGGAGGGGGTCACGGAGGCCGGGAGAGATTGGGGTGAGGGGGGGTCACGGAGGCCGGGAGAGATTGGGGTGAGGGGGGGTCACGGAGGCCGGGAGAGATTGGGGTGAGGGGGCTCATGGAGGCCGGGAGAGATTGGGGTGAGGGGGGTCTGCAGGGGCCTGAGGCAGACAGGCGCGGAAGGGGCTGGCTGCCGGAAGGGGGAGGAGTGAAAGCGCTGAGGAGGGAAAGTATTGCTGAGAGGCGGGGGAGGAGCGAAGGCACTGCTCAGAGAGACGGATGCGGGGTAATCTCAATGTGGACGGACGTTTACAGAAGTACACAATTAGGAGGCTTTATAATGTGAAATTATAATAGGCTTTATTGTGCCTGTTCCTTTTCATCAGGAAAATTATCCAAACACAGGGGGGGAACAAAGCTTCCATTCACTTGGGAGTATTTCTAGTGAAACACTATGCAATAATTCACATCTTCCTTAGTCAAGCAGTTCTTGCAGCCCCAAAACATATAACATGAAATAAGCAGATATAAGCAGTATCTTAAGAATAAAAGTCTTATCTGTTTCTTGGAGGGAAAACCTCACTTCCTGGTTCAGCTTCAGGTGTAGTAGTTTTCCCTGTGTCTTGAATTCAGCTCTGCTGTGCAGAGCTCAAGACCCGTCAGCTCCAGAGATCTGGGTTTCTTTTGGTCAGTCTCTCCTGGGACTCAAGAACCTCTGCTCTGTCTCTCCAAAGGTCAGCTCTCAGTCAGAGCTAGGGAGGAGTTACTTCCTGTCTGAACAGACAGGTTTTTGTAAGCAATCTAATCAGGCAGGTGGTGTTTAGTAATTAACTACCACACTGCTAGATTAAAGGCACATTACTGAACAGGGATAAGTCCCCTGTTACTATCCCCCAACAACATGAACCCGCCTCCGGCTTTTTTTATTTCTCCAGCGCGAGCGTGGGAAAAACAGCAGCGCGAGCGGGGGAAATTAAAAAAACAAACACATGTGCTGCTTGGGCCAATATTTACTTGCCCGGAAGTTAAATCCTCTCGCCCCGGGCGTGTAAATGTATAGGATTGTCGAACACTGTATATATATATATATCTGTATATATATATATAGTTGCATGATGAAGCCACTGTACAAATGAATGGGTGAAGGGTGGGTATCGGGCCAGTGTGGCTTAACCCCTTAATTACCTTTGCGGTTAATATCCGATAAGGTGTTTAAGGGGTTAGTTGATATCTGAATGTAATTGCAATGTATTGGCTATGTATTGGCTATGTATTTTGTGGGCAACGAAAGACAAGGATGTTGCTGGCGACGGGGGCTTCTTATTGATGAGGTCACTAGTACTTTATTTATTTTAATATACTAGTTAATGTGTTTAATAATGGGCAAATAATCTATTATCCCTATCTGGGTAATAGTTATTTTGCACATTATTGTACTGTAGGTGTTGTATGTAGGGGGGATGTATGTATTGAATATATAGGCCAGGTTTATTTTTTTTACGTTCAGGGTTGGTTCCTTGGTTCTGCGTGAGACCTCTGGATACCACCTGTGGTATCTTCGGGTATCTCACGGGTATCAGGCTGGTGGTTCCACGGGTGACACCTGCGGGGATGAAGCGGTGGTCCCACATCTGTGGGGGCACCCCGGACCCGTAGTCTGCGGGGAAGAACTGGTGGTCCCACGTCCGTGGGGGCACAGCGGACCCGTAGTGTGCGGGGATGAATCAGTGGTCCCACATCCGTGGGGGCACCGCAGACCCGTAGTGAGCACTCGTGAGTTCCCCAGACCCCTGTGAGAACCACCCGAGGCCCCGCAGACACCTGTGGGTCTGACCTGGGGCTTCCAGACATCCGCGGGCCTACCGTGGGGACTCAATTGTGGCCCACGGTGTCCCAAGGAGACCACCTGGGGGCCATGGCGCTTGGCGTAACCCACCAACAGGCCTCCAGAACCTGTGTGAAACAAGTTGCTGGTACCCTGTAGGTCTGTCAGGTGACCCGCCAGCCCGCCGTTGACTCGCGTGGGGCTGGGGTATGAACCCTGTATGTAAAAGAATAAGTCATGTATTTATGGGGGGGCACAGGGGGTGGGTAATGTATTGAATAAATAGAATGATGCTTATTGTGGGGCAGTGTATTGTTTTTATTGTGGGTACTGGGGGTGGGGGGAGGGGGTATTGGCCCCAAGGGTATGTGGGTAGGCCTCCCTTGTGGGTAGTGGGTGAGGGAGGTTAGTCCTCACAGGGTGGGGGGTTAGATTGGCAGGGTAAGTAGGCCTCCCGAGTGGTGGTGAGGGTGGGTTAACCCCTTAATGATTGTAGCGGTTAATAACCGCTATGGTGATTAAGGGGTTAAGGGACATTACATTGGATGTTTTCATTCTTGTGTATGTTTTGCAGCAGCAGAGGGGGCATGGCCAGGATGAAGATGAGGATGGCCACCGGAAAAGGGTGAGTGCTATGTATTGATGGGTGTAATGTATTGATTGGTGTTTATGTATTTTAAATACACAGGTGTGTATGTTGTTTATTGCAATATTTACTGGGGGCAAATGTCCCCAATAGACATGCTATTCTGCCTTAAACCCTTCATTGCCTTAGCCGATATCCGCTATGGTAATGAAGCAGCATTTATGTATTTTAATAATATTGTGCGGGAGCAGGGGGGCTCCTGAGCTGAACCGCATTGATTTGTGGCTCAGAGACCCCCTGCTTCCCGAGTTACAGGCCCCGGTTTGGGGCATCGGTTACAGTGTCGCCGCCATATTTATAGCGGGCACGGCGCGAATGGGATGCTATAAAGATGGCGGCGACACTGCCACCCGATGACACATACCGGGGCCTGTAACTCGGGAAGCAGGGGGTCCCTGGTCCACAAAGCAATGCGGTTCAGCTCAGGGGATCCCCTGCTCACAGTACACTATTATTAAAAATACATTCATGCTGCTTCGTTACCATAGCACATAGCCGCAAAGGTAAGGAATGATTGTTTATTTATTTATGTGTTTTACTCATAGTGTAGATGTGCAGAGGGTCTCCGGAGCTTAACCGCTTTGGTTTTAGGTCCGGGGACCCCCTGCTTCCCGAGATACAGGCACCTTTATGGGGTGCCGGTATCCCTCTGAGGTTTGTTTACATTCCGCGGTCACGTGATCGGGACATTTAAATGCAGAGGGATACCGGCACCTCATAAAGAGGCCTGTATCTCAGAAAGCAGGGGGTCCCCGGACCTGAAACCAATGCGGAACATGTACACTATCAGTAAAAGTTGTTTTGATATGTTTTTATTTTACCGATGTTTGCGCAGAGAGAGCGGCGGGTCTCTCTCTGCTTCAAACACATATCGGCAGAAACAGCATATCGCCAGGTTATCGGGAGCCAGGATTTTTTATCACCGGCTCATCTGCGTTTTGCTTTCGCAGAGATTCGTCAGGGATCGGCATGGATTCGTCCCTTACTGAATACTGCGAGGGCAAATCGCCAAAATCATGCCTATCGGCAACACTTGCCGAAGAGATTTTTTCGGCGCTTCGTGCATGAGGCCCCACATCTGTTTTGTCCCTTTTAAATACCATCACCTGGGAACCCACATATAAATTAGCCACGCTAGATGTTCAGGCTCTTTACACTATTGATTATTATTTATTATTACATGGCACACTACCACTTAGACTAGTCCTGCACAACTCCAGTCCTCGAGGGCCGCAAACAGGCCAGGTTTTCAGGATACCCCTACTTCAGCACAGCTGGCTCAATTAGTGGCTCAGTCATACTGAAAATGTGGCCTGTTTGAAGCCCTCAAGGACTGGAGTTGTGCAGGCCTGACTTAGACATTGTCAATTTGTTCACAATTCTATTGAATTCATTCTTAAACAAAATGTATTTCCTATTTAATCACAAATTTTATTTACAACTTTGTGGCACTGCAATGGGGACATGTTTTGCACCATCATTTGCCAATCTTTATATGGGATGGTGGGAGTCCTTCCATATATGGAGGGTAGATGTTTCTCCTCCACAGCTAATGCTGTGGAGGAGATACATCAATGACATTCTTGTAATATGGAATGGTGATGAAGAATCATTTAATTCCTTTGTTCAGCAGATTAATTCCAACAATTTCAATAAAAAATTCACCAGCAAATTAAATCAGGATCATATAAACTTCCTGTTACGCCAGTACTGCCCGCAGACCAGACCCGTCCCTTCTACTGAGGTGAGGAACGTATATGGGCACGCACCCGCAGCAAAAGGAGCGTGTCCGGAGTGTGGTGATTTTGGCGTTGCCAGGCCAGGTGACGTTTAGCTAGCAATACTTGCCGGTACCGGTGTAGAAGTGCCGTCGTCGTTGCCATTTTAGCCAAGGTCAGGGATTGGAGAATTCCGGAAGGTCGTTCCTGGTTCATGGTTTTGATGGAAACTTCTTTCGGAAACGTTTGAGGAGTCCTGGAGCATGAATATCTTTCAGGGGTACCCATGACCTCTCTTTGGGTCCAAAACCTTTCCAGTGGACCAAGAAGTGAACTTTACCTCTCGAAAGACGGGAATCCAAGCTGAAGCGGGGGCACACCATATATTGTATAGGGAGGTGACGGAAACATATAACAGGTGCACTTTGACCAAGTTTTGTTTAATACAACAACTTTAATATGCTTTATGCCATCACACAATAGCACAGCATAGGTCCCATACCTAAGAGCACCAACTAGTATAATATACTGGGGCACTGCATGTGTGGCTCAAACTGCTGACAATCAAACATTACTCTAGTCAATTCACTCTACACGAGGAACACTAGGGCCAGTGATCTACCCAAACACTGGACATTAACCCAATTATGTACACTCTTCTGGACACATCTATCCAATAGAGACGCACACACTTGGAATATTTAATCCTTATTTTAGACCCCAATATTTTAACGTTATTGTCATTAATAAAGTTATTTTAATAAATCACCATATCAATTTGGAATAGAGTGCTACCACCAGGGGCTCTGTCTGTCTATTTGTGTGTACCAAGTTGCATGCCCCTTACAGCACCACTCCGTGTGTAATATATCCAAGCTGAAGCGGGGGCACACCATAAGTTTCTCAGGGAATCCAGTAAAGCCTGTATATCGTACTCTTCCCCTATACCATCACAGGATCTGGTTTAGAAGTGTGGTCCGGAAAGAGGCTACTGGAGATGAATGGCTTGAGAAGCGAGGTGTGAAAGACATTCGGAATCTTCATGCTTTGAGGAAGTTGGAGTCGGAAGGAAACTGGATTTACCTGCTCCATGATGGAAAAAGGACCCAGAAACCTAGGAGCCAATTTGAGGGAAGGAGTTTTGAGATGGATGTTCTTGGATGATAGCCAAACCTTGTCCCCGGGTTTGTAGTTGGGTGCCGGACGACGGTGACGATCAGCCTGGGTTTTAGCTGTCAAGGATGCTTTTTGTAGTGCAGATTGGATTCTGGACCAAGAATCTTGTAGGAGAGCAATATGCTCGTCCACGGCTGGTACTCCAGAGGAGTCTTTAGCAATCGGTAGGCGAGCCGGATGGAATCCGTAGTTGATGAAGAAGGGGGTCTCACGGGTAGACTCATTCCTGGAAGAATTAAAAGCGTACTCAGCCCAGATAAGTAATTCTGCCCAGTCATCCTGAGAATTAGAGACAAAGCACCTTAAGTATTTCTCAAGGGATTGATTAACCCTCTAGGTCTGTCCGTTGGATTGGGGGTGATATCCAGAAGAAAAGGAAGATGAGATACCCAGTCTCTTGGGGAAATTCCTCCAGAATTTGGAGACGAACTGGGAGCCCCGATCAGACACGATGGATGTGGGAGTCCCATGGATACGGAAAATCTCTTTGGAGAAAATATCAGCCAGGGCGGGTGAGGAGGGTAATCCTTTGAGAGGAATAAAATGTGCCATCTTGGAAAACCGGTCCACTACCACAAGAATGGTGTTCATGCCATTCGACCTAGGCAACTCCACAATAAAATCCATCGATATGTGGGACCAGGGACGCTCCGAAATGGGTAAGGGAAAGAGAAGACCCTGAGGTTTCTGACGAGGAATTTTGTTACGTGCACATACCGGACAGGACCGTGTAAATTCAAGAATGGTTTTAACCATATTGGGCCACCAGAAAGTGCGACGGATGAGATCCGAAGTCTTCTTGAATCCTGGATGCCCTGCCGAGCAGACGGCATGTCCCCATTCCAGTACCTCAGGAACGAATCTGGGTTCTACGTACAAAGAGTCTTTCGGAACCTCAAGACCGGTCGGAAGATGTTTTTGTGATTTAATGATCTTCTCAAGATTCTTCAACGCCACAGCCGCAATGATCCTTTGTTTAGGAAGGATGGACTCGGTGGTCTTTTCCAGTCTCTCTTCAGAAGAGTATTGCCTAGAGAGGGCATCCGCTTTGACGTTCTTTGTGCCGGGAATATATGAGAGAACAAAATTAAACCTGGAGAAAAATAACGACCATCGGGCTTGGCGAGGACCTAAACGACGGGCATTCTCAATGTACAATAGGTTTTTATGGTCCGTGAGAATAATGAATGGCTCTTTTGACCCCTCCACAAGATGTCTCCATTCTTGAAGAGCCATCTTGATGGCCATAAGTTCCCTATTGCCCACGTCATAATTTCTTTCTGCAGGAGAAAACTTTTTGGAGAAAAACCCGCAAGGGTGAAGCTTGTCCTGGGGAGAACATTTCTGAGAGAGAACCGCACCTGCCCCACAGTCCGAAGCATCAACCTCTAGGGTGAATGGGAAATTAGTGTTCGGATGTCGAAGGATGGGAGCGGAGACAAAGGCTTGATTCAGTGTTTTGAAAGCCGAGACTGCCTCTGGTGACCAAGATGAAGGATCTGCCCCTTTTTTGGTCAGTGTAGTGATAGGAGCGATGATAGTAGAAAAATTACGGATAAATTTCTGGTAATAGTTGGAAAAACCTAAAAATCGTTGAATGGATTTGAGGGAATTGGGTTGCGGCCAATCCATGACGGCTTTCAGCTTCTCTGGGTCCATGACTAAGCCTCTGTTGGAGATAATATACCCAAGAAAGGAAGTGGTAGACTGGTGAAAAAGGCATTTCTCCATTTTAGCATATAACCGGTTCTCTCGGAGGCGTGAAAGCACAAACTTCGTGTGAATGATATGATCCTGTAAGTTTTGGGAAAAAATAAGAATGTCATCCAGGTAGACAATGACAAAACGTTTGAGAACATTCCGAAAGATGTCATTAATAAAGTCCTGAAAAACTGCTGGTGCATTGCACAAACCGAAGGGCATCACTAGGTATTCGTAGTGTCCACTACGGGTGTTGAAAGCAGTTTTCCATTCATCGCCCTCTCGGATGCGGATGAGGTTGTATGCCCCACGGAGGTCAAGTTTGGTAAAGAGGTTGGCCCCCTGAAGTCTGTCGAAGAGTTCGGAGATGAGTGGGAGTGGATAACGATTTTTCACCGTAATATGGTTCAGACCCCGGTAATCAATACATGGTCTGAGAGTACCATCCTTCATCTTGACGAAGAAGAATCCGCCCCCCGCGGGAGAGTTGGAATGACGTATAAAGCCCCGCTTAAGGTTCTCACGAATATATTCGTCCATGGCTTCCGTCTTGGGCAACGAGA
This sequence comes from Ascaphus truei, assembly GCF_040206685.1. Lineage (NCBI taxonomy): Eukaryota > Metazoa > Chordata > Amphibia > Anura > Ascaphidae > Ascaphus > Ascaphus truei. Next base: position 168,932,240 of record NC_134483.1, read on the forward strand.
GAGGGTAAGATTTGGTCTTTGGCAAGGTGTATCCGGGTACCAGGTCAATCGGACAATCGTAGGAACGATGAGGAGGTAGGAGCTCAGACTGCGTCTTGCTAAAAACGTCCAAAAATTCAGCGTAAGGAGAAGGTAACTCCCTCTGAGAATTGGATGTGTTAGCTAAAAGAAAGGACGGTCGCTCCGTAGACACTGAAGATTCTTCTGACCTTGACCTCCAGTCAATGGGATTAGGAGATACCCAATCGATGAGCGGATTGTGCTTCTGTAACCAGGGCAGTCCGAGCGTAATCGGTGTACCCGGGGCATGAATCACGTCAAAGCCTACGGTCTCTTCGTGGGAATGAGTAGAAAGGGTGATAGGTCCGGTCTCCAAGGATATATATGCCGGAGTGAGAGGACGATTATCAATCCCGACCAAGGCAACGGGGGAGTTCTTCTTGGAAAGTGGGATCTGATTTTGTTCAGAAAATGTCTGATCCATGAAGTTCCCTCCTGCGCCGGAATCGATAAACGCTGCTGTGGAGGTACGGAAGGTAGGACCAGAAAGGGAAACGGGAATGGTCAATCTTTTGGGGAGTTCCCTTCTGAGTAGGGGGCAAGGAGATTTAGCACCCAGAAAGTGCCCCTTCGTACTCACTGGGTTTGGTCGTTTCCCGAAGGTGGTGGATTGTCACAGGTACGCTGTTGAGAAGATCCGCAATGAAGGCACGACTCTCCAGCTGAGCGAAGCTGTCGCAAGGGCACCTGAGGTTGTTGGACTCCGAGTTGCATCGGCTCTGGAGTTTCCAGCGCAGGCAGCGGAGAGAAAGCGGGTCTCGGGGTAGTAGAAAACCTGGAGAAGGAAGCACGAAAAGGCGTAGACCGGGATTGCTGACGCTGAGCGCGGCGTACCTGAAGGCGCTGATCCATACGATTGGCCTGGGTGATGAGGTCCTCCAGCAGTCCTGGCATGGGTTGAGAGGCGAGTTCATCCTTCAGGGAATCCGATAGGCCATTCCAGAAGACGGAGACTAAGGCCTCCTGACCCCAACGAGTCTCAGCTGCTATGGTCCTGAATTCCAAGGCATATTGGGCCACAGGCCGACGTCCCTGTGTAAGGTGCAGCAGGGAATCAGAAGCAGTTTCTTGTCGTGCGGGGGTATCGAAGACCTGTCGAAAGTCACGTCTGAAGACTGCGTAATCTCAGGTAATCTCAGGTCGCAGTTCGCAGAGCGGGGAAGCCCATGCCAGTGCGTTACCTGTGAGCAGACTGTATACATAAGCTACCTTTTTCCGACCAGTAGAATACAGTTGTGGAGCCATCTCGAACTGGATCTCACACTGGTTGAGAAAGCCGCGACAAGCGTGGGGATCCCCTGCGTAGGGCTTCGGAGCCGGAATCTTCGGAGCTGAGGACAAAGTGGAAGTAGAATCGGACTGCGCCGGCGGCGCAGACGCAGGTGGTGCCTGTGGAGATAGGTCCTGTACCTGTTGGGAGAGGAGAACCACTTGATCCGTTAAGGCCTGGATTTGTTGATACATGGCCATCATCATAGAGTCCACATCAGTCTGGTCTGCGTCTTGTGGGCTCGACATAATGTTACGCCGGTACTGCCCGCAGACCAGACCCGTCCCTTCTACTGAGGTGAGGAACGTATATGGGCATGCACCCGCAGCAAAAGGAGCGTGTCCGGAGTGTGGTGATTTTGGCGTTGCCAGGCCAGGTGACGTTTAGCTAGCAATACTTGCCGGTACCGGTGTAGAATTGCCGTCGTCGTTGCCGTTTTAGCCAAGGTCAGGGATTGGAAAATTCCGGTAGGTCGTTGTCCAAGCAGGGGTCGAGAGCCAGAGAAGGACGTCCGCCAAGCCAAGTCGTAACCTGAGTGAATGAGAGAGAGAATGCCAGAATAGTGATCCTAGTGGAAACTATGTCGAGCAATGACTGAATGGCAGGACAGGCAATATAAAGCGTGGCTGACCAATAGGAAGAGGAGGCAGGCCTGGAGGAGTGCATGGAGCTGTCCTGGATAGGCTGTCCAAAGGAGGATACAGATGAGTATTCTTTATGCCTGATTGATCCTTGTGTGTGTTGGGGCGGAGCCTCACTGCAGGAGCAGTGAATAAATTAAGAGAGTCCTGCGCGTGCTCTGTAACAGAGACGGGCGCGCGCTCGTAAACGGTAGCAGCCGCATGAGAGAGGGAAGATCCCGCAGGAGCGCGAGACCGCAGAGGACGACGGGGAACCCCCAGAGCCGCCGGAGGTAAGTGACGCCAGCGAGGAGTGCGCGCCACGGCAGCGGGGGTTAATGAAGGCGAGGAGGGACCAGGGCGCGGGTGCTGCGAATCCAGAGTCCTCACACTTCCTTGATCTGGAGATATACATTTAAAAAAAAAAATAGTATTTTTTACCAAAACCCACTTCAAAAGCACCAGTGTCAACTCATTCCTACATCCGACTAGTGGCCATAAACATAAATGCATTGATAACATTCCATTCAGCCATTTCCTTCTTTTAAGACGAAACTGTGTGGACGATACAACATTCAAAGAACAATCAGAATTTCTCAGTGAAAGGTTCATACACAAGGGATATAATGAACATCTTATACAGTCGGCATACCAAAAAACTCTAAAAATAGGAAAAGAGAAACACGGTTACAAAAAGAAGAAAAATAAATCTTGATGAATTGTCCATCTAAGTCTTTCATTCTATACCCCATGGTGTCAACCAGTCTAAACCATATAGTCTCTTGCATTTTGCTTATTCTTGTCAGCACCTTTGAGTTCACTTCTTCCAACATCTTTTATCCTCTTCTTTACCTCCATTTATTACCCTTAACCTCCCTTCGCCCCACTCCAACACTCTTCCCCCTTTATTTCTCTTCTGCCCCTCACCACCCTCCTGTCCCCCCTCCACACATTTACTTCACTCTTTGCCATATATACTCCAGTTTTTAACCAAAAGTATTCTTTTAGGATTGTGTGTTTTTATGTAACTATGTATTGGATACAACATGTTTGATATAATGTATATATTTTCTCAAATTGTAATGAATTAATCCTAATGTTTCTAATATATACTAAAACCCATGTTTAGTAGTTCATAGGCTAGCTGGTATAGAAGATCTAAGGCTCCACAATGCTTGAGAAAGCACCTTCCAGAGGCCTGGGATCCTCTGAGACCCCTGTATCCACTGTATTATACCATCTACAGTGACTGATTAAATAAATTCCTTTCTATTCTACATACCCCTGCCTGATGTCCCAGTCTGTTGGGCAGGGGTGTAAAAGAGTTGCTTTGGTGGGAAATACTTCCAGAACCCCTGGATGCCACTTAAGCCGGAGGCACTGACACCTTGAGGAACATCAGGTCATCAAAAGCCTGTTCTGGTCTCCATTCCATCGCAGACAGCTCAGCTCTCCTGGACCCTCACAGGTACGCCGCACCACAATACCTTGTAACTAAAGCAGTATCTCCCAGAGGGTGGAGGTACACGTGTTACACTGGTATGACAGCAATACTGTAACTTGGAAACCAATGTTAAGAGTTTTCAGCTATATGAGGTGGGAAGGGTAAATGAAAAAGGCATCTGGTGTGAAAACAGTGGTTATTTTGATTAATATTATTATTACTAATGTCAGTGTTTCCGTCCACTGACTAGATCTTTGTCACCAGACAGAAATGTTGACTGTAGAACAACAACAATTTGTGAGTGACGAAAGCAAACAAAACCATCTACAAAGCAAGAACACTGATAATAAGCTATATGAACTGTTGACATAGGAAGAGGTAGTAAAGTATCATTTGAAACCTCTATATCCCTAGTAGTTTGAACAAACTTGGAGAGAAATAGTCAAGACATATTAGTAACATTAAAATTACTTTTACATTCTATATTATGAGTATTTGGTAACCAAGGAGCAGTTAGTGAAAATACCATGCTACCTGTATAAAAGACCAGAAATCATTGCGTTATTGTAGGCTACATACTGAAGAAGATAAGTCCTACTATTGTTTCGTACATGTATAAAATATAAAGGATTTTTTTACCATGATGATGTAACATGCACTTATCTGATGGCCAATAAAGAACCCTGTCTCTAACAGTGAGAGGTTGAAAGCTCTTAGAAGCTGTTTGGCAGCATCAAGGCAATTGATCGTTGTGTATCACTCTCATATCTGTCTTCACTCAGATACTGTAACATTTATTTAGAGGTTCATGTGAGATGCATGGTTGGGATATCTCATGGGTTGGCAAGACAGTGTGGTGACTGTAACATGTAAACACTTGGCATCTTTATTTTATATGCATGTTATGGGGTTTAAACAACAAGAGTACAGATCCACATTGTTTATAAATACCACAATGAGTTGTTAAAGTTATTTTATACAGCTTATAAGATGAAGGTTTTCCAAAATGCAGCCCAAACCATGCAGTTCATGTTGAAGGTTGCAATACCAATTGTAAAAAGTCATTGAAATATCTAGTAATTAATTTGACCTAATTTATCTGGGGACACTTACTGTACTTTCCAACCTTTAATAAGCTTTTAGAGCAAGATGAATGTTTTGGGCATGATTTCAGCCAACTACACTGAAGTAAGAAGCTCAATTAACAAATATATGTATGTCGTTAAAAAAAACATTCTGATTTTAATTTGGCTTTGTTCGTCAGAAGTTAACAAAGGAAACTTTTTACCCTTTTGACCTTAGCGCTGCAACTCTAAGTGGTAAACTAAACATTCATGAAAAGTTAATGAGATAGGAAATTAGTACATTCTCATATTTCAACAAGTGAAATGACACCAGCATCCTTTCATTGGCAGATAAAAGTGTACTGAAGTGCTAGACATTTATCCTAATACCATCCTTTCTAAGAGTAACGCTTCCACATTAAATAGGTGAAACCATCCACCAGGAGAACAGCAGTGATGCCCAAACACAAAAAACTAGTTGCCTCCGAAAATGACGGTAATATTATGTTTTTATCTAGTGTGTTCCAATATGTTCTTTCTTTTCTCTTGAGGCTGAGTAATTTTGATGTTGTTTTAAAGAGTATTACTACTCACCCCTACGGTGCAGAGTTGCATGTCTGCAATCATTAGTGAAGTATATATATATATATAATTAGCAAGAATAAGTACATATAATACATTCATTAAGTGGTAGGAGAGGCTGCACTATTAAAATAAGTCTGGTATTTCTCTGGTATTTGTTCTGTTAGTGATTCTTAAATGAAAACAATATAAGATGGATCTGTGTTTTACCAAAATACCATTCATGATATGTCTAATTCCATATCCAAGGAAAATATTCATTTTCAACTCACTCACTAGGTACTTTACACCAATACTGGAGGAAAAATTGGCACAGCTGTATCACTTTGCATGGGCTATTTATTAAAGTTGCGTAGCAGCAACAGTACAGCTACAAAAATGAGAAATGATAACAAAATATACTAAATTACTTATAAAAAACAAACAAAAAAACCCCCAACACAATTGGTGCTGTTTTGATGCATTGATGCACTAGTTTTGCAAAGTGGAAACTTCAAATATTTCCATCGTGTTAGCTAGTAGCATCCATAAGTGAATAAGTGTTCCAGACAAGAAACTTCACTGGTCAAAATGGGAAAGCATTTTAAAGACAGGGCTATGACAGAAATAAGGAACATACTGTAGTGTTGTATTGTTTATCGGGAAGCTGTTTATTCCAGTGATTTATAGTTTCAGAAATGTTTATTACTCTTAATTTCCATTCCAATTTGTGTGAGACATTGCCACTGAAAGCTTAATTTTAATTTTGAATCGTACTTATGTAAATGTTAGTGTGGATAAATAAAGGCTGTAATCTATGCCATGACTCAGATTTAGTAAATGGTGCTAAGTTCAGGACCACATAACTCCAATTCAAGTGAAAAGCTTCACACCCTTAAGTAAATCTGTACCTATGTGTGTTAAAACATTGTGCAAAGTTTTCTTATTTGCACTAAATATAAGTCAGACTATTCAAACAGAATATTAACCAATCTTTTAATGAAACTGCTATAGTTTTGTGGTGTACTGCAAAAAAAAACTTCATTACCCCGAACAAAAGACTATAGGGGCCTATTCTATAAGCCTTCATAAAAAAAATTGCAGGCTCGGTTACGCCGCCAGTTTTTTGAGTGTTGCTATCACTGTATTCAGTGGAGATATAGAAGCACGACCTGGAGGCGCGAAGTTGCACTCGGAATGCAGGTGTGTAGTCATGGATAGCCGGGTCAGGATTGGATAGATGAGAGTAGTAGGGGTCACGTAGTCGAGGTCAAGGGTAGTAGAAGTTGGTGTTGTAGGTATCCAAGCCAAGATCGAGGGTAGGAGACAGAAGGGTAGTAGGTAAATCCATAGCCAGGGTCCAGGAGAACTGCAAGTAAACACAAAGCACAGCAAGACCGGACAGGGTGCTTTCGACCAGCACAACATCACACGGTACAAACTTATGCTCAGCCAAATTGCAGAAGCAAAGACTGAGCATATAAAGGGTGAAACAGCCAATCGCTGAACTGCTGGTCAGCAGAAGCTGAAAGTGAACACAGAGTGCTGATTCGTTGCTGTGCAGAGTGCACACAGCAGGGGTTGATGAGGAAAGCCTACAGCAGGAGTTGATGAGGGAAGCCTGCAGCAAGTTTGAATCAAACTCTGGACCGGAGCCTATGTCCGATCCTCACAGAAAGCCTCGAATACCTGCAGTAGCAAATGCCCAAAACTGGCGAGTAGCCAGCAACGTGATGTTCCCTTCTCTCAAAAGGGCTCACCCGGCGATCTGTCCCAGCTGCATAGAGAGCTGCACAGAGAAAGACGCCTCTCCCTGCGCATAACTCGCCATCGATGGCAGTGTTTTAATATCATTTTTAATACTTGTGTACGTGAGCAGGGGGTCTCCAGAGAAGAACCGCATGGATTTTAGGTCCGGGGATCCCCTGCATCCCAAGATACAGGCCCCGTTATGGGGTGTCGGGATCTCCTATGCATTTAAATGTCTCGCGTCACGTGACCGTGGGATGTAAATGCATAGGAGATAGCGGCACCTCATAACGGGCCTGTATCTCAGGAAGCAGGGGGCCCGGACCTCAAATATATGCGGTTGTGCTCCGGAGACCCCCAGTTCATGCACACTTGTATAAACATTTCTATTAAAACTGCTTCATTACATTAGCGGCAGTATAAATAAAGTAAATAAAACGTTCTACTTACACCTGCCATCATGAAAGGCATCCTCATCAGCATACTGCAGGTCCATGTCCTCCGTTGCCAGCAAGAGTACATGAAAAAATACAATCTAATGGCCCCTAACCCCCTAACCCCTTAATCACCTTAGCGATTAATAACCGCTATTATAATTATGGGGTAAGCTCACCCTCCCCGCTACCCACCCAAGAGGCCAACCACTCACCCCAGCGCCACTATACTCACCCTCTACCTATTGAATGGTACAGTGGTTCATCATGCCGATATAATATGGGCATGATAAGCCATTATAGCACTCAATGGTCAACCTAATACAAATTCATTAAGGCCAAAATTACACAATAATAAAAGAAATACACAAGCACCTAAACACCATAACAATAACATAATTTAAAAGCCTAATAGTACACATGAATACAAATGATCTATCACCAAAACAGCAAAATAATAAAAATTATGTTATTCGAAAACATAAGAATTAAATAAAATAAACACCTATCCAACCAATTCAAGAAATAAAACCACTAGCCAACAGATCAATTAAATAAATAAAACCACTAGCCAACAAATCAATTAAATAAATAAACCACTAGCCAACAAAACTATTAATTAATTTAAACCGCTAACCAATCCTAAAATGTACTAAAAATAAGCCATCCAAATTCCAAACAATTTAATCAAAACAATAAACAGAAATAGAAAAAATAACAATCAATTCAAAACAAGCATTTGCCAAAAAATACATTGCCTATCACTGTATTTATCTGTATCCTAAAGGGGCACAGATTAAAACATTAACAGCCAATGGGCAATCAAAAACATAAAAATAAATAAATACAATCAATAAAACTGAAAAAAAGACAATTACCTACATTCAATATTTTCCTTACCATTCGAAGTCTTCACCTTCCTCCAACTGTCGTATCAGGAAGCCCTCGATCCATGACGTCATCTCCCGCAATCTGTCTCCATCCTCCTTGAAGATCTGCATCAGGTAAAAAAATCTTCTTTCTTTGATCTTCTTTCACCTTCTTCTATATCCATCTGTCATTATTTTCTTCTTTTCTTTAATCTTCTTTTTTCTTTCTTTCAATCCAAAGTACCCTATGTTAAATCCACAATGGATGTTGTCACGTTGTCTTCTTAAGCTAAAATGAGACGTAACACACCTTATATATGGCCTGTGATGTCACATTTTAGTGTCAGATGGTACAGCTCCAATCCGATTGGATGCTGTATCATGCGTCCGCCTCTTTTTTTATTTTTTAAAGATGTAACGTCATCTCCAAGGGAGGTATGTCACATCCTTAAAACCACATGGCTCATATCACATGGTATTACAGCCAATGGGATTGAAGACAATCCCATTGGTTCCTGTACCATGTAATATGTTACATTAGTTTAAGGATGTGACATCATCCCTTAAAGTGATGTCATATCCTTTTAACTAATGTGGCATATCACATGGTACAGTACATTTTTTCTATTTCTGTTTATTATTTTGATTAAATTGTTTGGCATTTGGATGACTTGTGTTCAGTAGATTTTAGGGTTGGTTAGCGGTTTAAATTAATTAGCAGTTTTGTTGGCTGGTGGTTTAATTTATTTAATTGATTTGTTGACTTGTAGTTTTATTTATTTAATTGATCTGTTGACTAGTGGCTTTATTTCTTGAATTGGTTGGATAGGTGTTTATTTAATTTAATTCTTGTGTTTTAGAATAACATAATTTTTATTATTTTGCTGTTTTGGTGATAGATAATTTTTACTCATGTGTACTATTAGGCTTTTAAATTATGTTATTGTTATGGTGTTTAGGTGCTTGTGTATTTCTTTTATTATTGTGTATTTTTGGCCTTAATGAATTTGTATTAGGTTGACCATTGAGTGCTATAGTGGCTGATTATGCCCATATTATATTGGTATGATGAACCACTGTGCCAATCAATGGGTAGAGGGTGGGTATAGTGGGGCCGGGGTGGGTTGTTAGGCCTCCCGGGGGGGTAGAAGGGGAGGGTGGGTTAACTCCTTAATTACTATATCGGTTATTAATCGCTAAGTGATTAGGGGGTTAGGCGCCATTAGATTGTATTTTTTCATGTACTCTTGCTGCCCATGGAGGACATATACCTGAAGTATGCTGATGAGGATGCCTTTGATGATGGCAGGGGTTAGTAGAACATTTTATTTACTTTATTTATGCAGGTTGGCTAATGTTTTTTGAATGGGCAAATGAGCTATTATTAATATCTGGATAATAGTAATTTTGCCCATGACTGTACTGTATGTGTTGGTGGGTGGGGGCGAGGGGGTTGTTGGGATTAGAGGAGGTGGGTAGTAGGGTTGTTGTGTATTCTTTTGTTTAATGTGGGTAGAGAGATTGGTGAAGGGGGCAGTAGCCTCAAGGATGGATGTTTAGGCCTACCGGGTGGTAGCAGGAAGTGTTAACCACTTCATTAGCTTAGTGGTATTAACAGCTAATGTAATGAACGGGTTAAATCCACCCGCAACCTCCCACAAGGCCTAAACACCCACCAAGGGCCAAATACCACCTTCACCCACCCCTGCTACCCCCAATTAACATGGTGCTTGTAGTTAACCCCTTAATTGCCTTAGCAGTTAGCCGCTAAGGTAATGAAGTTGCCTGTAAATGCATTTTTATTGTATGGGATTCATGTCAGGGGCCTACAGTGCTGATATTAATGGGTATCAGCTTTGGAGACTCCCGGCATTAATCCGTTGCAGAAAAAATGCATTTTTCTTTCTAATATCCTCTCTCGATACCTTCTCAGCAGTTTCTCCCCAGCCTCATGCCAACTTTTCCTGGCGTGAGAATTTGGGGAGAAACTCGCCATTATAGAGCCACGATTAGCTTCAATAAACATGCCGATAAGTGGCTTATCGCCGCTCACCTGGCGATGTGTTTTGGATGGCAGAAAAAATTGTAGATTCATGCCTTTATCGCCCACTTATCGAGGCTTATTGAATAGCAGTAGGCATTTTGTCCGAAAAGTCCTCGATAAGGAGCTTATCGAGGTTTATAGCATAGGCCCCATAGGAGCCAACATATATTGAATAAAATCACCAGTGCTTTGACGTAACAGTAGTTATTGTATATATAGCCTAATGAGGAAGAAGGAAAATGCAGGCACTAGGGCCGCCAACAAAAACCGATGGACCCAGGACAAACATATGAATCAGGGCCTCCATGCGCACGAGGGGGGAGTATGAGCACCAGAGGAGATATAGGGAGTTAATGGACCTGGGGGGATATAAGGAGGTATTCGAATGGGGGAGGGGGCTATAAGGATGTTGTGAGTAGGGGAGAGGAGATATAAGGAGATAATGGTTTGGGGGAATCAGAAGGTAATATTTCAGCTGGGTATAAGGAGACAATGGGTCAGGGGAGGGTATGAGGAAATGGGTATGGGAGAGGATATAAAGGAGGTAATGGATTGGGGGGTTTATAAGGAGGTAATGGGCCAGGAGGATATAAGGAGGTATTGGGCCAGGGGCAGGATATAAGAAGGTAATGGGGAGGAGGTAATGTGTACTGTGCCTGGGGAGGGGGTATAATGGGGTACTGAGTCTGAGGGGGTTAAGGAGTATTGGATCTGGGGAGGGGGCATAATGGGATACTGGGCTTGTGGAGCGGGGTAAAATGAGGTACTGTACCTGAGGAGGGAGGATGTAGGGATACTGGGCCTGCATATATTGGTATAAGGAGGTACTTGGCCTTGAATGGGAGGTATATTGGGGTACTGGGTCTGGGAAAGAGTGTTTAAGGGGGTACTGGGCCCAGGGAAGAGGTAAAATGAAGTACTGCCCTGGGGAGGGGGTAATGGGTCAGTGGCTTACCTGGGGCCTTTGGATGGGCTTGCAGTATGGGGTGGAAGCCAGCAGAATGAGAGCCTGGGCAATTCATCCTTCCAGGTGTGTGTCGGCCAGCTGTGGGGGCCTGGGGAAGGGGAGGGCTTGCAGGGGGGCCTGATGAAGGGGAGGGCCCTTCAGGGTGGGCCTGGGGAAGATGAGTGCCCTTCTTGCCAGACTAGGTGCAGGCAATATATTCAAGTGTCGCTGGCAGGGGGGCAGGACCCCATTAATGACCGGAACCGGGAAAGCAGTTCTGACTGTCCCCCCGTCAGCAGCCCTGCAGACAGTCGCATATCCAGTAGTAGGCAGGGCTCAAATTTAAGTGTACCATAACGTCCCCTCACTGTCAACAACTGGAATATAGACAAACAGCAATTACTGTAAGTGTGTCTTCTCTCTGTCTCTCATTGTGGTTCAAACCACATCTCCAATCCACAGATTAATTGCGATTGTGTCTTATTGGCTGTAACTGTTAGAACTAAAACAATTCTAGTTGAGTCTGTAAATTAGGTAGTCACTGAAAGAAATAATAAAAAAATTATTGGACCTTGTTTACAAAAAGTTAAAATCAATATAACTGGAAATTACATTCCATTAGTTTAAAGCAATACTCAACTTCAATAAACCAATAGGAAATAAATACAAATTCTTAGCCATTTAAAGAAGCACATTCCAATCACATTCCAATCACAATCTCTATTAACTCCATGTTTGCTGAAAGCTCTCAATTCCTACATCCAATGTATGTTTGCTGTAGCAATCTTTTGCCTGAATATCACCTCTCTTTTGTGGAATAACTTTCTGGCTATGTGAGTGTTTTTTTTTTTTTTTAACTGAAAGTCAGGAGGATACATATTGTCAAATATGCCCCACCTATGAACACTTGATTTGTGTGTGTGAAAAGGGTTAATACTTCTAGCTATCCTGCGGACTCATTTAGCTCCCTGCAGGGCCCTCAAAATGAATAATATCCCCACAAACATTTTCACACCACACCTCTATTATGCTTCCACCATCAAAAATAATTGAAGGTCTTAACTGCGGGGTACTTGGTCCCATATTTATTAATACAAAAACCAAGTGTAGCAAATTGTGTCAGTACTTATTACATTTTAGATTTAATATACAAAAAATGGTACGGTGCTTGTTTACAGAAAAGAACGTTAAAATAACATACAATATATAAATGCAGAGTTTTAGATAATAACAGGATATATAACCGAAAATCTAATTGTTACCACAGAACATTATCAGATCTTTGAAAGAGGGCTTGAAGATAAAATAAGAGAATCCAGGTGTTTATTGATATTTGCAATATCAAATTGGAAATCAAATGAGAGGGCTATGTTGAATTCCAATTTGATATCCCAAATGCATGGTTTTTATCCTCAAACTTTGCCTCTGTCACAAAGATGACCCCCACCTTTTGTGGGTGTGTCCTTAACTCCCACTCATTCATCTCTTGGGACATTTATGACAGGGGATAGAGAATAGTTAAAAAAAAAAAAAAACTAATAATAGCAAAGAGTATAAAATAACCTATAACTCTCTAGCCATTACTCCTAGAATAATGTGACCCCTTTTCTTGCATTCAGATGATCAAAATACATGTTTAGACATCTATGTTGATGGCGATCATTTTAATCTTTGAGAGCAAAATATGTATCTGATACCGATGCATCATAACATTTCGCAGCATATAGAGTATAATTTCCTCTGCCTGACTTCACATAGCACTAAATTATTTATTCTTGGGAATTATATCAGATCCCAAATATTGGATATTTAGTCAATCTTTAAGGAAAAGAATATTTAACTTTTGATCCCCTCTGGCTTAAAGAGGTCAGGGCCGGTATAACCACTAGGTGACTAAGGTGGCACATTTTAGGGAGCAGCAGCAGTGGGGTGAGGGTGAAGGTGGTGGTAGCGGGACTCATGGAAGCAGAGTAAGAAGTGTACAGAGGAGGAGGGCACCCGAGGGATGATGGCAATGGCGGCAGTAGCAGTGGGACTCATGGGAGCAGAGGAGAGGTCAGTGGCTGTGGCAGAGGATATGGGCTGTCGGATCTTGAAGTGAGTGCAGGGCTGGTGACAACCACCTGTGGCATGGAGGACATCCACAGCCAGGTAAGACATTTAACTGGGGGGTGGGAGAAGGAGGAAGGAGAAAGAGAGGTTGAAGGGAGCAGGAGGGGAGAGAAAGGTTGAAGGGGGGAGGTGAGAGAGAGGATGAAAGGGAGGGAGGTGAGAGAGGATTAAAGGAGGGAGGTGATAAAGGATGAAGGGGCAGTTGAAAGAGAGGATGAAGGGAGGGAGGTGAGAGAGAGGATGAAGGGGATGGAGGTGAAAGAGATAGGATTAAAGGAGGGAGATGAGAAAGGATAAGGGGAGGTGAAAGAGAGGATGACGGGAAGGGAGATGAGAGAGTGGATGACGGGGAGGGAGGTGAGAGAGAGGATGAGAGAGGTGAGAGAGAGGATGAAGTGGGTGGGTGGGGAGAGAGAGGATGAAGGGGAGGTGAGAGAGAGGATGGAAGGGAGGGAGGTGAGAGAGAGGATTAAAAGAGGGAGGGGAGAGAGAGGATGAAGGGGGTGGGAAGGGAGAGAAAGGATGAAGAGGGCGTGAGATGAAAGAGAAGCGGACGTTGGGTGATCGAGAGGATGAAGTGGGTGAGGTGAGAGAGAGGATGAAAGGGGGAACTGAGAGAGGATGAAGGGGAGGTGAAAGAGAAGATGACATGGGGTGATAGAGAGGATGAAGGATGGGAGGTGAGAGAGGTTAAAAGGAGGGAGGTGAGAGAGAGGATGAGGGGGCGAGGTGAGAGAGAGGTGAAGGGGGTGAGAGGATGAGGAGGTGGTGAGAGGATGAGGAGGGGGTGAGAGGATGAGGAGGGTAGTGAGAGGATGAGGAGGGGGGAGAGGTTTGCCTAGGGTGCCAAATACCCTTGCACCAGCCCTGAGGAGGGGCCATAAAATTTTTACGATCAGACTTTGAGGATTTGCCTGGCTGACTTAGTAGAGTCTGTATCCTATCTTAGTGCCACCTCAGGATTGTTGTTTTATTGGCTATTTACCCCAATAAACACAATCTAGGACACTTTTAGTTAAACCTCCCCAGCAATTCAGAAAAAAATGCATGTTAAAATGTTCCATTAGCCCTTTTGTTGCTGCATTTGT